>NC_054375.1:40353267-40610864 GCF_017654675.1 Xenopus laevis
GGGAGCAGGGAAGAGCCACCGGGAGGAACACAACCGCAACATGCGATGAATCCGAGGGGGATAAAGATAAAATAAGTGCAGCACATAGTGAGAGTGTGGGCCCCGAGTGCACCATCCTGCAACCGGCATACCCGGAAGAGAGTTAGTTAACGTTTACTGAGAGTAGAGTCTGTTTATGACAGCAACGGAGAGGTAGCATGGTCATTATATTTTGGATTACTATTTATGTTATAGTGATAGTTATTTATTCAGTCAATGGAAGCTTTCTCGGGGCAAGCAGAGAGTGTGTTTATATTTGACCACCTCTTAATAACATCACTAAGCTAGCACTGTCACTCGCGGGTGATAAATGGCTCACTGGCAATAAGGCTTGGCAGTCTAGTCATTACTAAATAATCAATGATCAGTCACCTCTGGCTATTATAATTCAGCAATTTTATACTTTCACGACGCAAACGGCCATTCCGTGGGAGGGGTGGGCACTGTGAAAAAAATTATTTTACAATATGGAGCCATTAATATTTCTCAATACAAGCTCATACGGCCCAACTTACACAGACACAGTCCATACTCTAGCTTTTTATACAATCTGACAGAGAAATGGTTCGAGTGTTTCTACTTACAATATGTAATGTGTGAGAGAACCCTACTGGTAATAATGTTTGGGAATTGAAATGCAACTTTTTGCCACTGATATTCAAGACCTTAGATCAGACATACATCAGGAATGATTCACAGTTTTTCAATGGAATGAACCAAGATGAGTTGGGAATGTTCTTTGGACAAGCTACCTGGTTGTTAGCCCAACCAGATTTTTCTTTTTCATCGCAAGTCAATATAACATGGCATAATTTTGCTTAAAAACCCACAGAAAATACAGGAGCTCTAATAAATGATATAGTTCCGTTTGTAGGTATTAAGTTCTTTTTAAATATTCTTCAAACTTTTCAATGGTACAAATGCTGACTAAGAAGGGATTTTTTCAAATATTGTTCTAATGACAAAGTTCTTGTGTTTTAATTAATCGTGAGATGGTATTTTTATTATGTGGGCGGGTCCCATTCAGCGATCGGTTGTGGGAAGGTTTGTGGCTTTGTTTGCTGTGAGACTTAGATTAGAGAAGATATCTTGGGAACTTGCTCCTCAGATTTTTATGGCTTCTTGCTTGTGGTTGATTTAATTGGATGCAGATATTGGACAAGACTTGTGTTAAAACATTGTGATTTTCTTGATTGTTTTCGTTCAATACTACGGTATATTTTTTTTATTTGTACAAACGTAGCAGGCGTTAATGGCTGTTGGGCTTTAAATTTTGCTGACTAATAAACACAAAGAACGCTAGCATTTTTTTAATTTTTATTTTTTTAAAATTGATCATCGACAGAACAGGCTGTTTTTAAATAAAAAATCATTTAGGCTCCTTAATGGCACCACATTTGTTTTCTTCTCTTGGTAGCAGGTATGGGACCTGTTATTCCAGATGCTTGGGAACCTGGGATTTTTCCCGGATAAGGGATCATTTGCTGTAAATTTAAGATCTTCATACCTTCAAATGCTACTAGAAAACGCATGTAAACATGAAAATAAACCGCAATTGGCTGATTTTGCTTCCAATTAAGGATTAATTATAGTCTTTAGTTGGGGTATCAGCTTTTACAAGCTGATCCCAGCTAAAACCATTTTAGTTAACGATATCCCTTTTTTTAAATTATTAAAGATGATGGATTAATGTTCCTATAGCAACATGAATATAGGGCACTTTTGCTTATGGGAATGTACCTAGTGTCTTGTGTGACTATATGTTATATTATTTGTAAATATGATTTTATATATATACAGGTTATATTGATGCTGTTTATCCAGATGCTCTAGGATCTGGGGCTTTCCAAATAATTGGATCTTTCCGTAATTTGATCTTTCAATGTCTTAAGTCTTCTAAAAATTGTGTAAACATTAAAATTAACCCAATAGGCCTGGTTTTTGCTTCCCATAAGGATTAATTATTTATATTTTGGATAAACTATAAATTGTAAAACGTTAAGGGGATCACAGGCAGGGTTTGCGCAGCATAACACTGCAGGCGACTCCAAGTTGAAGGAAAAACATCCCGTTTATTTTGAAATGCAAACAGCTTTCAGCAGCATCGCAGTGACAACAGAAGAATACAAACTTCAAGTCACCAACAGAGTCCAATAATAACTTATTCCAGCAGCTTTTAGCAGTCACTACCAGAAGACTAACTCAGGCTTGGTCTCTGGGGAAAAAAAAAACGCCACCCGCAAAAATCTCAAACCAAATAGATTTGTTTTTGAACTTAATATGCTTTTCCTCTGTATAAGACAATGTGGCTTACATTTATAAACAGCAGTGCAGTAACCCAATAGCAACGCAAATCAGTGATTAATTTTTTTCAGCCAGCTTGGCAGGCTGAAAGCAATCATCTATGGTATGCCAATGGGTTACTGGCCAGGGCGGCAAATTTGCCCAGTGTTTTAAATAACCCCAGTAACTTGGACTCAATGATAACGTTATGCTGCAGAATACTAAGTTGATTGGCAAACCAATCCTATGGGTTTATTTTAGTGTTTTTTCTATTATCTATAAAAAGGCTTTAATAGACAAAATCATATCAAACTGGTGCCTCGCCACCAGAGCTCGTGGACTTACTTAAAGCCGACATGGGGGTAAGCAATAGTTTAATTTTCAACGAATAATCCCCTGAGCGATATGCACGCTGATACTGGTGGAAAGCTCACACTGTGGGCTGCCATGTTCACGGGCACATGCGCAATAAGTGCCCTGGACATGTGGACGTAGGCTCGGGGAACACCTTACCAGTCCCAAAACAATTGGGGGTTCAAATAACGACAAGCGAGGGGGGCACAGCTTGCTCATTAAGCGCACGACCTTTAGTTGGAAAATTCTCTATTTTTATATGACAGGTGTCTATAAAGCCATTCCCGCATTAAATTAAAAAAAAATATTAAAAAAATGCAGATATATTCAGGAACCTTAGGATACAAGAACCATACTTTAACAGACTGCAAACCGCACCCTTCACATTAATTGTGTTCATTGAGCATTTCGCGTTATAATGGCTATATCGGTTTCAAGCAACTTTAGGAACAAATTCACAAGTGTTTTATGTGAAAATGCACCTTTACTTCAAATAGTGTTCTGATATGTTGGCAATTTCAACGAGCGCACTTTTTGCAATATAGCGGCAGAATTGGATTTCGCCCTAATGGGAATTCAGCGGACACAGATAAGCGCATGGATGTGGGTCGTGGATGGACTTCTGATGGTTTTAACTGGGGCAGAAAGCCACCCAATCTACCCAACATGCACAAGGAGGACCATAAACTGATTGGACATTAACTATTCAGAGAATACACACTGGCCAATGAATGAAGGGAAACTTATAATGTTATTATGCTCTGATTAAGGGTGCTGCAGCAAAGAGCAAGCAGCCAAGCAACTGGGACTAATCATGGGTGCAAAATCATTGTGATTCTTATAACCTTGTTAACCTTAATCCCATTGTGGTTTATTTAAAGAAGAAGGAAAACTAGCCACAATTAGGCAATCTATAACACTATATTTATTATATAGTCAACCTCTCTAGAATCTCTCTCTCTGTTTATTTAGGATATCAGTTGCCATATTAGCTTGGTGTGACATCACTTCCTGTTTGAGTCTCTCTCTGCTCACTTATAGCTCTGGGTTCAGATTACAGCAGGGAAAGGGAGCAAACCGAACATGCTTAAGCCCTAGCCCTGGAGGTTTATGCTGAAAACAGGAAGTCTGATACAGAAGCCCATGTGCTCCTTTTAAATGTTTTTCAATAGGCGTAAACCCCAGGTCCCAATTATTCCTGATAATAGATTTCCATATGTGTACAATATTATATTAAAAGTACTGGTTAAAATACTACGTCCAATTGGTCTTAAAACTACCAAGAACAAGACCGATTGGACGTAGTATTTTTAACCAGTACTTTTTCTTACTATACTTCACAGTCTTATCTTTAAAATCTTTAAAATTTTCAGGCAAAAGCATCCCATTTTACTTTTCTTTTTTTTGTTCTCCGTACGGAAGCTATCTTCCAGCTCTTCGGAATGGGAGCGGCATATCGGCAATTTCTGTGACTTCCGGCGCATGTGCAGTTGTGTCCGGATAGGAAGATTGCTTCAAATACGCATGCGCCGATACGGCAATCGCATTCCGAAGATTATTAAAGAGAAGAAGATGGCTGCCGTGAACTCCGCTGGACATTACCCCCAATGAGGGGTAAGTAAGAATTAGGGGCATTTGCCTGTGGGTAGCAGTTAGGCTGGGGGGAGGAGGAGGGAGGGGGTCTATGTAGGGTAGGGGGGGGTTGGGATTTTTTTACTTTAGGGTTTAATTCTCCTTTAACCCCAGACGTACCAGTATATTCACTACAGAAAGAGGATAATCAGCATTTTAACCCCAGACTGACAGTATAATCAGTGTAGAAATGGCTAGTGAGCACCCCATTTATAGCTAGACTAAGCAGCAAAAGCAGTGCCAACAACTGAGCACTCCATTAATTCAAACATACCAGTAATCCCTTTTTAAACTGATTTGGAGGATTTCTGTCTTAACTTTGTTGTGTACAATGTAATGGGATTTATTCTGCTTTCTGTAAATTATAGGAATGAATGTGGGCTACAGCTGAACTAATGGCTTTCCTCTATGGAAGGAACACAACATTCTTCATGCCTGCAGCAGTTTTGGCATCTCTAAGCCTACTGACTTGCTGAATTCCTTCCCAGTGACCTTCAGGTGTCTATATAACAAACTGGAGCTGATTGGCAAATCTTTGTCCCGGTATCTACAACAACTGCCTGCTGATTGGCTGAACATTTCTCAAGCCAGCACTTCCTTGAAATCAGAGGCCCTGTGACAGTTGGGAGTTTTTCTGCCTTTAGAAAAACAGCAGCAGCTTCTTCCTTCTCTAATAAATGCATTTTGGTGTTAAAATTATGTTCACGGGACAGTTATAATTCAACAGGGGTGGATAGATTAACGGCCGACCCCTCTCATCCACCAGGGTTATATGTTCCAGTTGCCTAGTGGTGCATAGCAGGAACAGTAGTCAGTTTTAAACCAGCTGATTAAAATGGATGATTAAAATGGATGATTAAAATGGATGCTCTGCTTTTTCTGGGAGCCAATAAGTAAAAAAAAAGCTATTAAAGCTAAAGAATCACCATCTGAGAGACGCGCCAATTGCAGCACCGCCTCAGTTACTTTCCTTAGACTGAACTCATGCAGCGCTGAGGGGCTTATGGAAAACAACCTGTGTTTAAACTACACTACATGAATTGGCACAAAGTTGCACTCAGCAGCTCACTGAATTCTTTTTATTCGCACCCATTAGTTCACTTGCACTTTTGTCCAGGGACTCTATAATCAGACATAAATTCAAAATAGGAATTCCAAAATGATATTATTTTAAAGAAACAAACATATCTTTTTCCTCCATTATGAAAACGTGGATTTGCAAATTACAGGTCCAAGGAAATTCAAGAAAATTCCAGGCGAAATCTCACCCTTGATCTGAGGATGAATCCATTATATTTCTTGCACCTCCGAGGTACTTTCTACTTACTGTACAGTATATATACAATGCATAAATTATCTAATATGTTATTACACGTCAGATGGATGGTGTGACTGAATAATATCTTGATTGAAACAGGCAACTTGTCAGCTTACACATAATAATAATAAGGATTATTATTTCCGACTGCTGTGAACAACTTTGGGCATGGGGCTGCTAAACCTTTGAGCTGATACAATAAGAACAGAATATAAAATACAGCATTTCCAGACATTTTTAGTTTTCCTTTAAAGACACATGGCTAATCAAAAGTTGTTTCACATTTACCTAATTGGCTATTTAATTATGAATGGTCCCTAACATATAAATGAATGTTTTCCAAGTAAGCATTCTATAACTGCTTACACTCATTCCCAGTTTTACACTCCTCTGCTCTACGTGCTCCCTCTGCTGTCTGTATCACACACTTGGGTAGATCATTGAGAGGAGACAGGAGTTGCAGCTGTCACTTTATATTCAGTGTTTAAGTCACTTGCAGACTGAAGAGATTTTAACCACTGATTCAGACTCTACAGGCACCCGTGTATGGCCAGCATTGTGGCTGCCTCCATTGTGTCAACAAAGTACTCTAGGATTTCAGACTATACATTCAATATGAAATATATTTTTTATTTATTGTATTTTAATCAATATTACAGAACTTTTCATTTTATTATAATCACAGAACATTTCAGAAGCATCACAGCGAGGTCTTTTTCAACTTCATCTATCATGTTACTTTGTGTCAGATGATTCCACCGTATCCAAGGGTTGTTCTACATCTGTGAATGGTGTATTCATAAAGTCTTCTACATTTTGCTTATAATATTCAAAGTATTTTGCCGTTACACAGAAACATCCTGCTCCGACCAAAGCCATAAATGGACAAATGTAGAGAATAAATTCCATTGCGTGATTCTGTATCAGGTCAGATTCTGAGTAGTTTATCTTCATAAATTTAAAAATCTATTGGAAAATAAATATGGTATGTGTTATAATGCGGCATTTGCTGAGAATTCAATTTTATATATATATATAAATATATATATATACACACACACACACACACACACACACAATACACACACATTTCCAGCTGACAAAAAAAGGTTATTAACCCTATTTACTAGAGATTGCAATTTTTCAAAAACTAAACAGCCACTTACCCATAAATGTTCTTTCTCGCCTCCTTCTTTTCCAAGCAATCCTATTATTGACTTTTCAGTAAATGACCAAGAGCGGCGGTTTGGATACACTACCATCTGGGGAAAGAGAACAAAATGCAATAGGGTGTAAGATTTTGGCAACTATAGGTGACCCAAGATAACAATTAGGGGCACATTTACTTAGCTTGAGTGAAGGAATAGAAGAAAAAAATCTTTGAATTTCAAATTGGCTACTTCTACCTTAGACTACGAATCGAACTATTCGAACTAAAAATCATTCGACTATTCGACCATTCGATAGTCGAAGTACTGTTTCTTTCTAGCAATTTTCTGATCGAAGGAATTTCGATTTAATCGTTCGATTTTTCCTAGGATCGATCGATCAAAGTAATTAACCCTCGATATTCGACCATTAGTAAATGTGCCCCTTAGTGTACAACGCCTTTATCTAAATTTTGCCTGATGCATTATTCCTTTTCTTAGGAAAATTTTCTGTGATACTGCAGCCATATACAACTGCAAATATCATACTCCAGATCTCTGGTGCTCATGCCTTTATTATAATACATGCACACGTATAATTTCAAAAGGGTAAGTGTGCACCGACTATTGACCACAGAGGGAACCATGTAATTACCACCAAGTCAAAGGTGGCAGTTGCACCAGGGTTTCCCTGCATCAATATGCACTGAAATGAGCCTTATAGAGTTGATCTGAACCCTACACCCCATTCAGTTTTACATACATTAGCTCAGCTAACACCTTTGTAAGCATTTTGGTGGGATCATTTGGGGGGGGGTGAGTCCAAGAAGAAAAATACATTACCATGATGATTTCGTTGATAAGGACCTTGTTCATAGCCAAACAAATCCCATTTAGGAAGAAGAGAATCTGTTGAGAAAAAGTGAGGACAGTTAGGTTGAATGAAGTTCATCTTATAGAATGTATAGTTACAATGCTCTAACAGTTTACATAAAGTAGTAATGCAATTGTAAAACTTACTTGGGATACGACAGAACTAATTCCTACAAAAATAATCCAAAGCACATAAGTGGGACAGAGACCAGAAGTGCTACGATACACACAACTGGCTCTCCATGTGGATTCCGCTTTTTATAATGTGCATTGATCTTCACGCCGAGAATAATGCCGATTGCAGTAGCAAGACATTTGCACAATCCGTAGATCAATCTAAAAATAAGAAGAGAGATTATTGTTGGTTAAACATGCAACATCCTTTTCGGTTTTGGAAATAATCATTTCAAGGAAGCTGCAACCATCTGAACTTGTATGAAGTAAAACAACAAGTAAGTAATTGGAGAAAGTTAATTGCAGACACATTAAAATCTACAAGTCCAATATATATTTGTGTGTAATAGAACAGAATTTGGCAAGTAGAGAAGGAAACGGGGTTTTACCTGTCATCGAAGGTGCAGTCAACTGTCAGACAAGGCTGGTGATTATTTGACATCATGCGAGCATTTCTCAGTACATTCGGAGCATATGTATACATGCTATTAGTAATGAACATACTAGCTGCATAACCCAAAACAGCAAAGACCAAACAGCGGCTGAAAGAAGAGAAATGATATGGATTACAATAAGGGACATTTTTCTACTTGACTTGATTTCATGCATCACTGATACTCGACTAATACCTCCAAAATTTTAATGGACCCCATTTCTATCGAGTAAGGCGTAAATTATGATCTCTACGAAGCTCATATTTTGACTTTTTTTGCATGTTTTTAAAAGCACCCTAATACGGGTAATCATATAAGTCGTATTTTTCTGTCCATTCCATTCATTTAATTTGAAATAAGATCATTCATATACATGAGCTCAAGCAAAAACTAATCGAGTAACTATAATAATTGAAACAGGAATCTCTCACATCTAAAGGGAGAATCTGTTGAGAATAATATGAGGTACTGCCATTCTGGGGGGGTGTTACTAACACTTTAATTTACTCAGTGTTATAACTGTGGTCATACACGGGCTTAGCTAAATATTTGCCTCTCTAACAGATGCCAGACCGAACATAAAAGATAAAGAGATACTCACTTTAAAATCAGATCAAAAATATCAGAGTAAACTTTAGTTCTCTTCTGATATATTTCAGCCTTCAACATAAAACCACCTCGACCTGGCTTTCTCATCACTGCTGCTAGAAGCACAAGAGCCACCACATCAAGTACAGGTGCAATCTGTTTCCAAATAAAAATAAATATCAGTTATGTGACCCAGCATATGAGAATAGAGAATATATTTCTCAAAATGTGAAATAAAGCCCCCAGCAGATTAACAGAGTGAAATGTTGCCACTGTCTCTTCATTCCTGTGGATTTTTAAGCATATTTATTATAGGGTGTAAGTGAGAGTTTACTCACTTTACCTCAAAAAATCTCTTACAAGTAAATAGAGAGAATGGAATCGTCTCCAGGACCTGTGGCGAGTTCTATATTAAAGTTTGAGAAGTATGCCCCTTCATGTTTGCAAGGTAATGATATGATTTTATACTGGTATATATATATAATAGCACCCCAGCCTTTAATACCTCCATATATATTTCTCTTACCCGCAGTGCCATACGCCAGTCGGTTCCTATTACGCTGGCTACATACGTTCCAATAAAGGTCCCGCAAAACTGTAAAAACAAAAAAAAGGACAGGGTTAAAGTAAAGTAAGTGGCAGTAAGTGGAATTATTTTCTATCAGCTTAGACTCTCATTATTATATAAACTCACAGGAAGATATAGGAAAAAGAGCATTTAGGGACTTACAGTTGCCATGCTAGAATGCAGATTGTACAGAAAAAAAGTCCTAACAATCTTAGATACAAAAATGGGTACTTACGTTCCAATAGTGTTGAGAATGTAAAGTAAGGTCAGCATTTTACGTCGTTGGTCAGTATCAAAAAGTTCTGCTACCAGCATTGGAGCAGCAGCTAAATAATGGCTTTTTACTGATTCCATGAGACTTCGAAGTAACACAAACGTCCAGAATGACTAAAGAATCAGAAAGATACAAATTAGAAACTCATGCATTGATAGGATACAGAGTGAACAAAATGAATTGCTGTGTAGGTACTGTCTTTACATGTTTAGTGAATTGAAATGCCATTGGCTGTCATAAACAGATTATTACCTTCTCTGAAACTAAAGTACTGCCAATGCCGAACATGACCATTACGGCGACAACTCCTGATATTACTCTTAGTCCGGTGAAGGTACTCCAGAAATAAAATAATATCGGGGCCATGGTTGCACAGCTGCCAACAAACACTATATAGAGGGGAGAAAAGAAGACTGTGAGATGCCAATTGCAAATAACAAGATATACATGAAACTATAGATTCATTAGGTAGCAGTTTATAGTAATAAGTATAATGACAGATAGGATGATATGATAGTATCTTAAACGTATCTTATCATGAGAAATGAAAGCATTAGATATAATGGCAAACAAAGAATTTTAGAAGAATGATGCAAATAAACCATATATTACTTAGAGTTATAACTGACGAATAAAAGTCCGTTATTTCGAATTCCTCTTCTATGTAGGGACGGACAGCTAAAAAACAAATTGGAGAAAGAAGAGAAAGAAATTAGGATTTTGGTTGGTTCAAATGCAGACATTATACTCTGATATATCAGACGTCTTGGATTCTAAAGTAAATAAGTCCAAACTTACATTTATAAATGATGTTGTCCGTATTACTCACTGCCATAAGGAAAGCAAGTGCAATAATAAGAAGTATCGAGCAACATTTGCCGAGTTTAGGGAAATCCGGTTCATCAAGCTTTTCATCCTGTTTTTCAATATCCTCTTTTTCAAAAAAGTACTGATCTGTTTCATGTTGGATGCGCTTTGAACTGATAAAATAAGCGAATCTAAAGATTTTGTCATATATATAGTTGTAAATTGTTTGAATTATTTGCCAAATGATTCTGAAATGACAAGAGAAAAGATATCAGTGGTTATGAAAAAAAAAACCCCATAAAAGGCAATATTCACATTTCCATTGTATAATATCTGCTGTACTGTATATTAGCTACCTGTAATGTGATCTAAACATCTATATTGTCAATAACAGGCTTACATTGACTCTATTTTCCAACGTATTCCAACTTAAGCTATCAGTTAATACATACAAGTACTTTCTGTTCCACTAACCATAAAAATAAATCATTAAGATTTGTGTACAGTAGAAGTGAAAATTTGTTTGTAGCAACAACAAAAAAAGGTGTAGAGTCCTGAATCGTTCTTCGGCTAAAAGAACCATATTCACTAATAATTTATCTTCTGCCTTGTTTAGGCCAAGTTTGAAGTAATAGTTATTTCTTTTTTCCCAGCCAAGGGTTTGTACCATTACAGACAACAAAATACAGTTCTAACCCAGCTTCTATTTGGCTGCCAGACAATGTGGATAAACTAGTAGATATTACATTGCCAATATTAAAAAGCCACACAGACTATATACTATATATATACATATACTGTACAAATATGTGTGTAAAAATGAATACAAGAATGATCACTATTTAGTATTTTTGCCGCTTTAATTGAAAAGATCAGCTAAACCTATAACCAACGTCTCACTGGTAAGAAACCCAGAGGGTGGTATATTGTAAACCATATGAACAGCATAGAAATCCCCCCAAAAATAAAATCTTCAAATTTTTATTGACAGTACAATACACTGAAGCTAAAACACCTTTTAAAATAAATAGAGTTCCCCAAATCAAATTTTCGGATCACTTTGTACCCATGATGACATTATAATGCTGTCCCAATTCCAAGATATAATTAATCCTTATTGGAAGCAAAACCAGCCTATTGGGTTTATTTAATGTTTAAATGAATTTCTAGTAGACTTAAGGCATGAAGACCCAAATTACGGAAAGATCCGTTATCTGGAAAAACCCAGGTCCTGAGCATTCTGGATAACAGGTCCGATACCTGTATGCTTAAATCCATTTCATACATGCCAACAGGCTAAAGCCTATATGTACTATATCCTAAACATCTCTATACTATAGCTAAACCCTGGTTTTATTTTTTACTTATAAAATATACTTATAAAATATATATAAACGTATACATGTCTATAAATTGGTTATTTGATGCTAAGAATTTCATTATTATGATAAAAAGAGCAGTTACTTACAGAATATACATGTTGTTATGTGTTCTTGTTGAGATTTAAATAACAATGATCTCTCATCAACAGGCTAAGAGCAAAGCCTTCGTAGTTTGTGATGATGTCACAATGGCCTGCTGTTTATTGTGATGATGTCACACAGAGATTGTGATGATGTCATAATGGATTGCTATTTGTTGTGATGATGTCACTCTTGGTTGCTATAGAAACCCATAGCCTGCTTAATCAGGGTTACTACAGGTCAATGAACTGTAGTAGAACTGTAGTAGAAATAGAAAAGCCAACTATAACAGGGTCTGCTTCAACACTGGATTAAAACAAACATGGATTCAGGAATGTAAAATAAAAATGTCTCATCAGCAGGCAAAGAAATGTATCATTTACAGCCCAGCGGCAACATTTCAACTGTATTTCCTCTGACACCGACCCCACATTTCAGAGAAAAGTGTCTTTTACTAAGCAATACTTCAAATATGGGTTTAGTTCTTGAATTGGATCTTGAAAGATTTTTCTACAAAGCCAACAGCGTGATCTGTTAACATCATTTTGACAGTTTGGAAATCCCAACTGGCCATGGTGGCTGTGTAATACAATGTGGGCACTGGATTGTAAACTGCACTGGGGCAGTGACCGATGTGAATGATGTATAATAAGTGGAAGGTGCTGCACAATATACCAGCACCATATGAATAAAAATGAATAATGACAATATACTTGCTATGACAGACTGGGCCTTTTATCACTGTTCTGAAGAATTACCCAGGGGAAAAACCTTACATAAGGCAATAACAATGGAAGTGAAAAGGGAGGTGTTTTCCTGGTGCTTTTTCATTCGTTCTTTAGGCCGTTGCACATAGAAACACGCAAGCAGCTAGCAGTTTGCTTATGCTTATGACGAAGTGGTTCAGTCCACGAAACGTGTCAAGCGTGTTAAGTTTGTGCGCTCTATGATTTTAAAAATGTTTGAACAATAAACGAGTGTTTTTAGCCCGGTAAGTGCTCCGTGTCTTGGAGATTTTCATTCAGCTAGCAGTTTGGGAAAGGACAATTTGAGTTCACAATGAAAGATATGGGTTCCATATTGAAAAGGCACAGTATGTGAGCAGCAAGGATAGGGGCAGGCAAACATAGAAGCTATAAAACTGGGTATAAACTGTGGTTATGTCCGAAAATGAGCAGATCCTTTTCCTATACACATCAGGATAGAATATTGCACTCATCAGGAATATGGGCAAACAAATTTGAGTGCTCCCATGTTGATATTCTGTCTGTTGAACTAAGGTTGTTATTTTTTTTTTCGTGTGCAACAAATGGTTCGGGATTCAGCCTTTTCCAGCAAGATTCAGCCGAATCCAAGTGCCTGGCGGAACTGAATCTGAAAATCACGTGACTTTTCGTCAAAATTTTTTTAACCACATTCGCAGCATGTGGTTCTCTTTCCCTCTTTTACCCCTAATTTACATATTCATTTACGGTTCAGATTTGGTTTGGTATTTGGTCAAATCTTTCACAAAGTATTCAGGATTGGGCCAAATCATAAAATAGTGGATTTGTTGTGTCCCTATTTATATCAAACACTGCAGAACTACCATTTGCCCCTTGCCTACCCTTTCAGTAACTAAAGCAAGCTAGGGAATGTCATCCTAAAGGATAATAGTAAAGTGAATTATACTTTAAAGTGGTGTAACACTGTTAGGGGCCCACCGATTTAGGGGCCCACCGATTTAGGGGCCCTAGTAAGTAGTATATATATATATCATTTTAATACACTGGAATTAAGATTTATTTAGGGGCAGATTTACTTAGGGTCGAATATCGAGGGTTAATTAACCCTCGATATTCGACTGCCGAATGTAAATCCTTCAACTTCAAATATCGAAGTCGAAGGATTTACCGCAATTCGAACGATTGAACGAAAGATTTTAATCCATCAATCGAACGATTTTTCTTCGATCAAAAAAACATAAGAAAGCCTATGGGGACCTTCCCATAGGCTAACATGGCACCTCGGTAGGTTTTAGGTGGCGAACTAGGGGGTCGAGACAGTACTTCGACTATCGAATGGTCGAACGATTTTTAGTTCAAATCGTTCGAGTCGAAGGTCGAAGTAGCCCATTCGATGGTCGAAGTAGCCAAAAAAAAAACATTCGAAATTCGAACTATTTTTCCTCTATTCCTTCACTCGAGCCAAGTTAATGGGTCCCTATATGTAGATTGTCATAATTTGGTTTACTCAACATATTGTTGAAGGTAAAAAATATTTTTTAGTGAGACAAAAATGAATACCCTCCAGACATTTATTGGTTGCATAAGGATTCAGTCAATACCTGCTGAACCCACTTTTAACGCAGAGCTGTATTGGTATCTTGGTGGATGTTGAACTTTCCGCAGCCTAAAATACATTTTTTCTCTAAAATCGCCTCATGTTCAAACTCCATGTGTCTTGCTTTCCATCCTGACCATTTTTTGAGTGCCTGCAAAGAACAGCATTCCTGCAACAAGAAGCAACTAACAGCACTCTTCCCCAGCAGACACAAAAACAATGTCAATATTTTAAAATACATTAAACAAGTTTCGACTACAATGAACTTGAAACCCCTTCCTAGGCTCACAAGGCAGAACCTCAGAACGACACTTATCCAATGTTACTGATACTTTGTGTGCATCGTGAGTGGCACACATGCTAACAATTAGCAGACAGTGTGCCCTTTAGTAGGCATCTCTGCACTGATCTGGCCCACTAGAAGCCTGTGTTTTGTAATGCCAGATGCAATGCTGTGGGCAGGCACTACTAGCACAGTGGCAGTTGTGGGGAACTCTGGGGGATTTACTGGGAGATTTATTCTGTAGAAGACAGTACAATTCTAAATGTTTTAATTGTATTTGTCTCTTGTTTATGGATTTTGCTTTGTCTTTGGTGGAATACGGTTGTAGTAGAAAAGGTGGGCGTGTGCAGGGAGCTTGTCTCTAAATACGGTATTTGTTTTTTCCATTTGATTGCAGGTTTGATAGGTCCACCGTGCCAAAGGAAGGGAAACAGAAAGGGGCAATTCACCATTAAATGAACTTGAGGGGGGCGGGTTATTTATCAAAGTCTGAATTTATCTCAATATTTTCTGCTACAAACTCCGATCAAATCTGCTCTGGTTTTTTCTACGCTTATTTATTATTACATTTTCCTGAAAATTTGCTCTGCGGGAAAAAATATCAAGATTTTCACAATTTTTCATCTGATTTTCACAAATTTTTTTCGGAATTTTCAACTGAAAACTACCGAAAACTTCGGGGTATTGCACAAAAGCCCAGCGCACATCAAAAAATCATTGACTTATATGCAACCTGGACAGGTATGAGATGGCCGGATTTTTAGATTCGGACTTTTCCATCCTCAGGGTTTAATAAATTCCAAAAAAATTATGATTTTAGATTTTATAAAAAAAAAAAATCACAAATTTTCCATGATTTTTGCTTTCGGAGTTAGTAAATAACCCCCTCCGTATGATGCGGAGATAGATATTCTGAGGACAATTTGCAATATGTTTTTGTTTGTTATGGTTTTTTAAATTTTGGCAGCTAACTGGTTGTAAGGGATCAATGCAACCAAGCACTGACTAAATAAAAGACTGGGAAATGAGGGCCTGAATATAGAGATAAGTAATTAAAAGTTTCAATAACAATAAAGTTGTAGCCTCAGGGTTTTCAGCTGAAGGGGGTCAGTGACTCCCATCTGAAAGTTGGAAGGAGCTGGGCAAATAATTCAACTATAAAAGAAACATTGCTAAAATGGGACATTCTAGAACACACTACAAGTTAAGGTAAAGGTGAAATACCCATTTAATTACATAGGAGAGTGAAGATAAAATCCAAACAAAGTGTACAGAATGGGAAATAAAATGTGTTTCGCTATATATAAAAGCACGTGTGGTCTCCTAGATGTTTGGGTGCACTGCCATTTTTCTTTTTTGTGTCTGTGCACAATGGGGTGCACAAACTTCTTGTTCCACCACTGCTTACTGGTACTTATTAGCCATCTGGCAACTATAACCCCAAATCCTAGAATCCACCCATGCCAGCAGAACAGAAAGTCACATTCAAACACGGATTGAAAATAAGCTTTTATTACCAAAAATTGCATTTGACCGTAACTATGCACCACTAAAATGTTCATCACATAATATTTTAGACCAATTTAAGGAACCGGTAACTGATTTTTTTTCTTCATTTGTCTTTCCATGGGGGCCACAATGTGGTAAGTGCATTTCAAAATATATTCCAAACTGTATTATATCATAAAATTGTCTATTTAGCATTTATGATATAGCACGAATTTGCTAAAACATCCGATACAAATAGTTAATGTCCAAAAAGTTGCGTGAATCTGTAAGTTTTCCTTTTTTCTAGTAGCCCATTTTAATAGAATTTTATTGCATTACAAATCTCTGAAGCGGACTGTACAAAAGTTATACTTTGCACACACACAACATCTGAAATGGTTCATTTGAAAATACAGCTCTAAATATACAAGCTATACAGACGTGGAAAAGGAATGCTGGTTTTGTAATCACGACGATAAAAATAAAAATGTCCACTTGTGTTGTCGTACCTCAAGCCAGTGTTACTCTGCTGGGTTATTGCAATGAAAAATAATATGTGACATGAAACTCTGTAACTTCATTACACCACACAATTACATTTTCAGCTTCACCAGGCTGCATTTCCTTTGCCGTGGTGCTCAGAACCGAAAAAAAAGAACATAAAATACTTTATGGTGATTATTAAACATCATCTGCTGTGAGTGTAGGTAGGTTCGTTCTTGGCCGAGTGAAAAATGCCATCTTCTCTCTGAAACACAAAACAAATGCATGAATTGGAGCTGCACATATAACAGATTTTGCCATTGCAATTTCTCTGATTGGGAAAACTGAAAACCTTGCCTCAGAGAGCACTTTGTTAGGGGCTGAAGAGAGCTGCCCCTGGAACTTGCTCTACCAGTCCAGATGTAAGAAGGTGAAATATAGACTTAATTCATGTAAATAGTTAAGAAGAAGGAAAGCTACTGAGGCAGATTATTGGCAATATATTAACCACAAAAGTGCAAGCTATACCACTATATTTTTTCTGTAGAATGCTTTATCTTTTATAAGTAAACAGTTCTAGAAGCTCTCGTTTTGTTTGTTTACGATAGCAGCTGCCATATTAGCTTGGTGTAACATAACTTCCTGCTTGAGTCTCATCCTGCCCACTCATAGCTCCGGGCTCAGATTACAGCAGGGAGGGAAGGAGGGAGGGGGAGAGGAGCAAACTGAGCATGCTCAAGTCCAAGCACAAGCCCTAGAGGTTTAAGATGAAAGAAGGAAGTCTGATACAGAAGTCCATGTATACACAATAGAAGGAAAGAAATCCTTTTTTACTCAGAGGACTCAGAGCAGCATTACTTTGAGGGTTTACTGGTATATTTATATAGACCTTTCTAAAAAGCTTACTTTTTTTTAACCTTTCCTTCTCCTTTAAGGTAATATTTAGTTCAGTCAGCAGGTGGCACCAACCCTTAAGGTTGTAAGGCAGTGAGGAGCAACAGACTCCCTCTTTAGCCTATGAAGGTCAACAGGCAGGACGGACTTCAGAGCCAGACCAGATAGGAGGATGTCGAAATTAGGAAAATTGGTGAGAGTCTTTCAGGAAAGGGAAGCTGTGGCACTGACAAGTAGATCGTTTTTTGGGGTAGGACCCTGGTTAACTGTGCCAGTTAGGGACTGGAACATTGAGGTGTAGGCTTGTACCTTCCAGCTTCTACTATGACATTCTTGTAAAAGCTGCTTTACTAAAGTCTGGTTAAACGCATCACTTTGTAAGATGGCTATTTTTCACAGGAAAAGCCTGTTAGCCACCTTTTTAGTCATGGGAGCCCATCAACCATGGATGTCCCCGTTAAACACAAGTTAATTAGTCCCACAACTGTTATGATCCAGGCTTTCAAAGTTGTCAACACGGGCTGAACTTTTTGTGTCAGTGGCACTGCATGTGCTCAGCGTGAGACGCCAAGCCTTAGGGTCCTCAAAAATCATCAAGCAGAAAGTAAGGTTTGTCTGTCATAGAAGTTGGTGCTCAGAGCTGATTAATGATTCCTACTGCAAATCATACTGGTTTCTGAGCTGCCATGTAATGCAAATCTGAATAAATGACTAATCATCCTAGTACTGCGACTTCTGTAGTCTGTATATAGAGTATCTTGTGAGACAGTCCTTAAACTCAGCCTAAAGAATATGAGGAGCTACTGGTTGGCATCTTCCGTGACCAGTGTCTCAGCAGACCCCTGGATTTTGCACTGTAGAGAAGGATTATACCACAGACTTTTCAAACAATAAAAACAAGTGTTTTATATATGGAGAGAGGGTTTTATTTGGAAGAAGTTAAAATGGGATTTCACCTTTAAATCATTTCTTAATACAGGTATGGGATCTGTTATCCGGAAACCCATTATCCAGAAAGTTCCGAATCACGGAATCACCATCTCCCATAGACTCCATTTTATCTAAATTTTTAAACATGATTAAATTTTCTCTGTAATAATCCAAACTTGATCCAAACTAACATATAATGAATCCTTATTGGAAGCAAAACCAGCCTATTTGGATTTATTTAATGTTTACATAATTTTCTAGAAGACTTAAGGTATGAAGATTCAAATTACAGAAAGATCCATTCTCTGGAAAACCGCCGTTTCCCGAGCATTCTGAATAACAGGTCCCATACCTGTATGTTAAAGATTGACCTAATCTTTTGATTTGTCTTTATTTTTTAAAATGTATTTTTATAGTCGCACATGGCATAGAGGTGTAAAGAACTATACAATAAGCAGGGCCAAACTTCAGTGAAAGCCTATTTTAATTCCTCTTACATCCCTTGTGTACATTCTGGGTTCTCCTGGCATAACACCCTGAGGCATATAGTAATACAGCACTTTACATAATACAAATCCCATAGGTGTATTTCATTAGACTCACCTGAATGACTGCACCTCCAAAGGCTCCTTGCTGCTCTGCCCTCGTAACCTGTGCACATCCTTTGCTGCTGCTCTCATCATCTTATCTGCTTGCATCTCGTATTTCTGCTCGATCTTCTGTACCTGGGTGGTTTAGTGGTTAAATAACCATTAGTGCAACGAGGAAACAGAAAGTGCCAATTCAAGCCGTTGTAGGATGAATTTCACTAAGATGAACCCATGTAAAAGTTGTTATTTTACTTTCCTTTATCAAGCACAGAGCTCTGTGTGCTAAAACTACAATCAGTTTATATTACAATAGCTCTATCTACTGATGAAACATATTACTACACCAGTTGAAGTCTCAATCCTAAAAATGTTGTATGTATTTTATGTTGTTCACCTTTGAATTAACTTTCCATATGATGTAGAGAGTTATATTCTGAGACAATATGCAGCTGGGGTTAATTATTTATTATTTTAGGTTTTTGGGTTATTTAGCTTCTTATTCAGCAGCTTTTCAGTTTGCAATTTCATCAGTCTGGGCCCAGATACATTTGCAATACAATGACAGTTGAATTAAAGGGGTTGTTCACCTTCAAATTAACTTTTTGCATGAGAGTGATATTCTGAGACAAAACAGTAGCAGTTGGATTTCAATTTTTTAGTATTTGTGGTTTGGGGTTATTTAGCTTCTAAAAAGCAGCTCTACACTTGGCAATTTCATAAATCTGGTTGCTAGGGTCCACGTTACCCTATCTATGATGTAGAGAGTGATATTCTGAGACAATTTGCAGTTGGATTTCAGTTATTTATTATTTGTGGTTATTTAGAATCTAATTCAGCAGCTCTACACTTGGCAATTTCATCAATCCGGTTGCTAGGGTCCAAATTCAAATTTACAATATAACGAGAGTTTAATTAAAGGGGTTGTTCGCCTTTGAGTTAACGTTTAGTAGGATGTAGAGGGTGATATTCTGAGACAATTGGCTATTGGTTTTCATTTTTTATTATTTGTGTCTTTTGAGTTATTTCGCTTTTATTCAGCACCTCTCCAGTTGGCAGTTTCATCAATCTGGTTGCTAGGGCCCAAGTTATCCTAGCAACCACACACCGATTTGATTAAGAGACTGGAACATGCAAAGGAGAGGGTCTGCATATTAAGACGCGTAATGTAAAATGGCAAAAGCCATACAGTTGTGGCCTTGCAGAGCATGTGTTTTTAGATGCAGTCAACTATAAAAAATAATGAAGGTGAAAAGTTGCTTAGAATTAGCCATTCTATAACATACTAGTCGTAGATAACTAGTTAACATAGTTCACTTTAAACCAGTGTTGTTTTCATTCTCCAGACAGACCACCATGTATTTAATATATACAGGTATGGGACATATATTTCACAGCAGAAGGTCAATGATATCCAGGCAAACTGAATGCTTTATTCACAGCAGAGTTTTGCAGAGCATAGTAACGTATTGGTAACAAGAAATGACACACTTTGTTCAAAAGAACAGTATGGTTTATCTCCTCAAGCTCCAAAGCAATTAGCGCAGGAGTATATTCCTTCACAGCAGTCTCTCACACACACCCACTTCCTGCTTTACCCCTGAGCAGAGAGCCCCCCTCCCCCTACGTAGTGACATCACTTCCCCAGGGTATGACTCACTCACAGCGTCTGTTATTCTGCTCATAAGCTGGGTCTCTGGGAGATATTTACCGTCCTGCTAGTGTTTTCCCAGCCACAACACCACTACATATGTAAATGTTTTATGAAAACAGCAGGCACAGGTATCTTGAGGCATCAGCTAGCCCACAAGATCCACAGACCTCTTTGTATAAGAAAGCATCAATATTTGCTCCCATTGGCATTCCCTGCATATACCAGTAAAGTGAGTTAGACAGGTGTCACTTAAAGGAGAAGCAAACCCAAAAGTTAAAACCCCTCCCCCTACCCTACATAGACCCCCTCCCCCCAGCCTAAGTGTTACTACGGGCAAATGCCCCTTACTTTATACTTACCCCTCGGTGCAGATGCAGGCATCGGAGTTCACGAGCGCCATCTTTAGCCGATTCGGTAATCTTTGGAATGAGACGGGCGCTTCAGCAATTTTCATGAGTTTCGGCGCATGCGCAGTTGTCGCGAGACAGAAAATTGCAAATGCGCCACTCCGCTGGTCTCATTCCGAAAATTACCGAAGAAAAGAACATGGCTGCCGTGAACTCCACTGGACAGAATCTGCACTGAGGGGTAAGTAAAGACTTTTTTGCATTTTGCATTTGCACAGGGTAACACAAGTTGGGGGCAGGAGGAGGGATCTATGTAGGGTAGGGGGGTAAGGGTTTTTTAACTTTTGGGTTTGCTTCTCCTTTAAAGGACCAGCAATGCCAATTATTTTTTTTAAAAATTCGTTGTATAGAATGAAAAAAAAAAACCCACCAAGATACTGTATATGTAACATTAAAATCGCAAAGTCTTTATTAAAAAACAACTTACCGAAACGCCGCTGGCACGCCTCTTCAGAAAAGCCGACAGGGCGACTATTAGGGTTGCCACCTATTGCTAAATTTTTTTACTGGCTGGTGGGGGCGGGTACAAAAAGGGGTGGGTGTGATGTCAAAGGGGCTATGACGTAAAAGGAGGCGGGCCACGGCGCGGCGATTTCCAAACAGGACAAAAGCTAAGTTTACAGGGGATTGGGGGCGGGCCGAGGGGTCTTTTTAAAGGAACAGTTCAGTGTAAAAATAAAAACTGGGTAAATAGATAGGCTGTGCAAAATAAAAAATGTTAGTTAGGCAAAAATGTATGTAGCTGGAGTGACTGAATGTCTTCCTGCTTTCCAACTCTCTTGGTTTCCACTGACTGGTTACCCTGTTTACCAGGCAGTAACTTGAAGGGGTCCACATGGGTCATATCTGTTGTTTTTGAATCTGAGCTGAATGCTGAGGATCAATTACAAACTCACTAAACAGAAATGTACCATATGGCTCCCCTTCAAATCGCTGACTAGCTCAGAGTTATAGAGCTGAAAAGCAGGAAGTAGTGTTCTGGCTATTATGTTAGACATCCAGTCACTCCAGCCTTTATACATTACATTTTTGCACAACTAACTATATTAGAAACATTTTTTTTATCTATTTACACAGTTTTCATTTTCATGCTGAACTATTCCTTTAAGGGTTAAAAGAATTGCTGAATTCTCTCCCTGAATCAGTTGTACAGGCTGATACATTAGATAGCTTTAAGAAGGGGTTGGATGGCTATTTAGCAAGTGAGGGAATTCAGGGTTATGGAAGATAGCTCATAGTACAAGTTGATCCATGGACTAGTCCGATTGCCATTTTGGAGTCAGGAAGGATTTTTTTCCCCCTCTGATGCAAATTGGAGAGGCTTCAAATGTTTTTTTTTTTTTTTGCCTTCCTCTGGCAAAGCTTTAATGCTTTATAAATAGTTTGAGTGGCTTTCAGGTCTGTGTAATAGAAGGATACCCGCAGGTGTAAAAGACAGCTGGTGAAGTATGTAAGAGCAGTCTATTGATCCTTATTGTACATCGCTGTAACTGCCTGCAGTCTGTAATGTAGCACCAGCTGGGCAGACGCATCCCTTATATACCAGTGCAACTGAGCACTAATAAACATGTTCATCTTCTTTATATGAATGTGACAGTCACAGGGGCAAGGATACAGTTGAAGGCATTGTTCAGCATAAAAATAAAAACTGGGTAAATAGATAAATTGTGCAAAATAAAAAATTTTGCAATATAGTTAGTCAAAAATGTAATGTATTAAGGCTGGAGTGATTGATGTGTAACATAATACAGAACACTACTTTGTGCTTTTCAGCTCTCTTGGTTTCCACTGATTGTTTACTAGGCAATAACCAATCAGTGTTTTACTCACGGAGCGTCAATGGCGGAGCTCACCCGGACCAACATGCCTTCCTGCTTGATCGCAGCTCTCGCGATAAGCCGGTCACTCCTCACCGGTTATTACATCCGAACCAAAAACCACAGATCGCTGTCAGGCGCACCCTTTTTATGTGCGAATAAAAGCCGAATTTTGATGATAATTGTGCCGGATTCCTGATGTTCTTGGTCAGCGCCTGATAGCGATCTGTGGTTTTTGGTTCGAATAACCCATCAGTGACTTGAGGTGGGGGGGGGCACATGGATCATAATTGTTGTTTTTGATTCTGAGCTGCATGCTGAGGATCAATTGCAAACTCACTGAACAGATATGTACCATGTGGCTCCCCTTAAAGTTGCTGACTAACTCGGAGTTAGAGAGCTGAAAAGCACAAAGTAATGTTCTGTTCGACATCCAGTCACTCCAGCCTTTATACGTGACATTTTTGGGTAATTAACTATATTAGAAACATTTTTTATTATGTAAATACTATCTATACTACTAGCTTTTATTTTTACACTGAACTGTTTCTTTAAAGAGCACCTTTTCCTCCTTACCTGTTTCTCCACTTGTCTAAGCAGAAGCTTGAATGTGTCATCATCCTTCACCCGCTGAGGAAGCTCATTCTCACCCAGGCGCTTGGTGAATCCCCGATGGAGACTGGCCTTGGAGTACATGTGGATAATGTGCTTAGCTTTATAAAAAGGGGACTGATCTGATTTCCCTATAGAAGTTACACTGAGCCCCACCCCGAGTGCATTAGATAGGAAATTTTGCCTTCCTCTGGATCAGCTAAAATATTAGGCAGTTTCACTTTGACAGACTGTTAAACCTGATGAATGTGTCGTTTTAAACCTTGTCTTTTATGTATCTGTATATATATAAATATATATATATATGTGTGTGTGTGTGCCATCTACCAACTATAACCAGTAGATCTTCAGTCTGTCTTGATCACTGTGTCCTGTATGCCTACAGCATCATCTGAAATAAAAGACACTGACAGTGCTCCTGCTCCACATGTTCAGCCAAAGAAAATTATAGTCAAAAGCCTTTTTTCATTCAAAATTCGCGCTCACGTATCCCTTAATAAATAAACAAGTATTTTCCCCCCCACTTATTTTGTGTGGGACTCATCTTCAATTCCTGCAACGTCTTTCATTCGTTATCTTACTGTGCAAATATTTACACAGGCCGCTGTGGCTGTTATTTCAGCTGCTATTTTAGTCTTACTTTCCTAATATTCTTCCGTAAGTTTTCTCCACTCTCTCCAGACAATTCCACATTTCTCACTGGAACTGTGTCTGATTTGTCACCAGTACTTCCCTTGCATACTCAAAGAATAAAGAAACTTATTTTAGAAGTAACTAATGGGGGTCTCATATTTGCTTTGTATGAGGAATGCTGACCACCAGGCTCTGAAGAATTCAATGTTTGGTCCGTTAGCTTATACATTTCTCAGCAGCAGTTTTCCGCCCCTACTGAGCATGCTCCTTGACTTGAAGCTTTTCTAGGAAATACTGTGTCAGACTGTAACAACTGCTTTGTTTCAGACTTAAAGGAGAACTAAACCCTAAAAAGAAATGTGGCTAAAAATACCATATTTTACATACTGAACCTAAAGTTTCAGCTTGTCAATAGCAGCAATGATCCATGATTTCAAACTTGTCACAGGGGTCATCCAGGGTTCTTCTATCGAGCACCATGGATCGATTTTCATCCTGCTTGTTTGGGTCTTCTAATGGCTGCACATGCACAGTAGAGCGAGAAGCCAAACTTTAACAAAAAAGCCAGCTATTTCGCTCTACTGCGCATGTGTCTGCCCTGGGAAATTTGAAAACCGAAGAAGCAGGAAGAGGATCTCTCCGTGGTGCTCGCTAGAAGAACCCTGACTCGGTGCTATTTTCTGCTGATAGGAGTACCGGCCTTGGGTGTCAGGTAAGTAAAAGTACCACAAAGACAAGGTAGTGCTGAACAAACACTCTCACAGCTTTTTGTAGCGTCTGGTGCCGACCGTGACTCTGTCTGCCCTGTTCTAATCCATATTCAAGAAGGTATTTCAGCAGCACTCTGATTTAGTGAAAAAAGTGAAATTTTATCCGTGCCTCAACGTTAGGTAAGTAAAAGTAGTCACTTGGGGATGAGTAACTTTTGGCACCCCCAAGTGTAAAATGGTATTCCTTCTCCTTTAAGTTCCTCTTTAACTTTCAGCACAGCTGATTCATGTTGGCACTACTGCACTTTTGTAATCATCTTGGGGATGAACTCCATTATATCTTCCTCAGGATCAGCCAGCCATACGCGTACCATTTAGTTTTGTTGTAACGATGTGCTGAATCCACTACTTTGGAATTTGGCCCGAATGTTATGGAGTCTATAGGAGATGGTCATTCCCTAATTCTGAGCTTTCTGGATAATGGGTTTCTGGATAACAGATCCCATACCTGTACTTCCCGACGTTCCATTCTTCCTGAAGTGCTACCCCTGAACCTTGCTTTGATATTGGCATCTCTCTTCAGAATTCCTACTACAAAGCAATGTGGCCTGGAAACAGATTTTTAACATGATTTGATGCTTGCTTCTGGTGAATCCCAAAAATACGTTTTGTTTTAAAGAGATACATTAGCAGCGGGCTTGTGCATTAAAAAGGATTCGCGATGCTGCATCTGACTCAGGAATAGCAGTAAATCATACGACCGAAAGAAGCAAACAAGTGATTAGGAATGCTGCTTCTACGCAGAGCTGCTGCCAACCATTTTGTTTTCCTCTTTTCTCATGCGCCAGCGGTGTGCCAAGTCCTTTTATTTGTTGTGGGGTTTCTCAGCACTCTGGCTGTTTATGCACAATTCAAGTGTAGTAATAACAAACTTCTGTCAGAGTCGTGGCGCATTGTCAAGATGCAGCGCAGGGAAATTCAAGAGGCCGCATATGTAAAACTTCACTGGAGCTGAGCAGAAATGATTTTAGTTTCATGTTGGCTAATCCTTGCACTGTAGTTTGTGATCACACACCAACCGCCTTTTATACAGTACAGGTATGGGATCCCTTATTCAGAACCCCATTATCCAGAAAGCTCCGAATTACGGAAAGGCCATCTCCCATAGACTCCATTTTATTGAAATAATTCACATTTTTAAATCGGATTTCCTATTTCTCTGTAATAATAAAACAGTACCTTGTACTTAATTTAAGCTAAGATATAATGAATCCTTATTGGAAGCAAAATCAGCCTATTGGGGTTATTTAATATTTAAATGATTTTCTAGTACTACACTTAGGGGCAGATTTACTAAGCTCGAGTGAATTTTCGAAGTTAAAAAAGTTCGAATTTCGAAGTAAATACTTCGACCATCGAATAGGAGAATACGACTTCAAATTTACTTCGACTTCGATTCGAAGTAAAAATCGTTTGAATATTCGACCATTCGATAATCAAAGTACTGTCTCTTTAAAAAAAAACTTTGAATTCATACTTCGCCAAATTAAAGCTACCGAAGTGCAATTGGGACCTTCCACAGCACTTTTCTAAGATTTTTTTGATCGAATAGAAATCCTTCGATCGATCGATAAAAATCGTTCGAATCGTTCGATTCAAACTATTTAATCGTTCGATCGAACGATTTCTATTCAATCGATCGAATCCGCTAAAAATCCTTTGACTTCTATATACGAAGTCCAAGGATTTCAATTCGAGGGTCGGATTTCTACGTTTTTTTAACTTCAAAATTCGACCTTTAGTAAATCTGCCCCTTAAGGTATGAAGATGCAAATTATGGAATGGTCCGTTATCCGGAAAACCCCAGGTCTCGAGCATTCTGGATAATAGGTCCCATACCTGTACTGTGAAATAATGTGCTATGCACTAAATGAGGGTATCCTTATTAAAGGGACAGCTCACCTTTGAGTTAACTTTTAGCAAGTTATAGAATGTCCCAATCTTAACAACTCTGCGGGTGTTCCTAAAGGGGCTGTTCACCTTTAAATTAACATTTGGCATCAGGTAGAGCGGGATATTCTGGGACAATGTTATTTACAAATTTTATTCAGCAGTTCTCCACTTTGCAATTTCAGCAATCTGGTTGCTAGTGTCCAAATTACCCTAGCAACCTTGCATTGATTTGAATGAGAGACTGGAATATGAAAAGGAGATGGCGTGAATAGAAAGAGGAGTAATAAAAAGTTACAATAACCATATATTTGCAGCCTTACAGAGCATTTGTTTTTTTTTTTAGATGGGGTCAGCGACCTACATTTGAAAGCTGGAAATAGTCAGAGTAAAAAGGCAAATAATGCAAAAACTTGAAGGCCAGTTGAAAAGTTGCTTAGAATTAGCCATTCTATAATGGCTATAAATTAAAGGTGAACCACCCCTTCATTTTTTTTGTTCTTAAATGATTTGCCTCCCTCTACTGCCTCTTTACAGCTTTCAACTCGGGGTCACTGTCCCCAGCAGCCAAAAAAACTATTGCACTGTGAGACTAGAATGATATAGTTGTTCATTTCCCAGTCTTTCATTCAAACCACTGGCTGTGTGCCGCTGTAAATTGGACCCCAGCAACCGATTAGCTGCTAAAATCCAAAAACGGAGCACCAGCACCAACTGGTGTAAAACATGTGTCAAATAAAAAACATATTCATAAAGCTTTGTTGTTTATACATATCATGTAAAAGAGTATTTTACCCACTAAATTGAGATTTTTCTAATATTCCCTACCATTTTTGTCACATAAATATCTTGGAAGCTCAGAGACTATGGGAATACAGCTTGAGAAAATTGTCTGAGAAATAATAAAAATGTGAATTTTTATGTTTTATATTTTTTTTTATATATATATACACCTCAGATTTTTTTTATGGGCTTCCTTGACCATTTATTTAATTGGATGCATATTACACTGACTTGTGTTAGAAACATTGTGATTTCTGATTGATTTCATTCAATACTACGGATATATTTTTATGTGTATAAATATAGCAGAGTATGGCTGTTGCCTTTAAATTGCTGACTAATAAACACAAACAACCACATTTTTTATTTTTTTTAAAAAGCTAATGATCAATTGAACAGAACAGGCTGTTTTTTAAAAAAAAATCATTTAGGCTCCTTAATGCAGCCACATTTGTTTCTTCTTCTTGGTACAGGTATGGGACCTGTTATCCAGAATGCTTGGGATCTGGGATTTTCAGGATAACGGATCTTTCCGTTAATTCGGATCTTCATACCTCAAGTCTACTAGAAAATCATGTAAACATGAAATAAACCCAATAGACTGATTTTGCTTCCAATAAGGATTAATTATATCTTAGTTGGGATCAAGTTCAAGCTACTGTTTTATTATTACAGAGAAAAAGGAAATCATTTTTAAAAAAGTGGATTATTTGGATAAAATGGAGTCTCGGGAGACATCCTTTCTGTAATTCGGAGCTTTCTGGATAACGGGTTTCCGGATAACAGATCCCATACCTGTACCGTGTACATGTTATGCTGCTTTGTCGTCTATCTTCCTTTAAAGGACGTCGAGTCAAAAAATAATTTTTTGGCTAATAAAATAAAACATAATTCGAAGCAACTTTGCAATATACATTCATTACATATTGTGTGTGGATTTTAAGTTGTTTTTATTGCTTTTGAAAGCAGTGTTTGTCCCTTTCAATTCTCTGCCCTGGTGGCTCTGGCTTTTGAAACAATGTGTGAGACTTTTATAACATTGTTTAAAAAGTAACAACTAGATGTTGAGCAAATGCTGCTTTCAATAGCAATTACATGTACAAATAAATTTTAAAGCTAACCATTTTTTAATAAATTCATATTGCAAATTTGGTTATAATTGTGTTGTGTTTTATTAGGCTAAACATTTTTTTTTTGGTTGACACGTCCTTTAACTTTGCAGAACTGTACTTATACTGAGGTATGACTTATATTAGTGCTGATCGCTTCTAGCTTAGCCAAAGCGTCACCTTGTGACCATTTTGGAGAATGCAAGGATGCCTAAAACTGCCTTTGAGCATTAATGTAGTTCATGCCATTCGGCATAATTGCCTTTAAGATAATCACAGCATCCTTCTTACGAAGTACATGAACAAGGGATGTATTTGAAAGTGTATGCTATTTAAAGGAGAACTCAAACCCCCCACTAATAAAACCCCTACCCAGAATCCTACATAATCCCCCCCCTCCGGCATAGGTGATAACACCTATAAGTGCCCCTTATTCTTTACTCGCTTATAGGTGTAGAGTAAGCGCAGCGGAGCTCGTGGGCGCCATCTTCCGGCTCTTGCAAGGGGGGGGAGCAGAGAGGGGGGACTATGTAGGGTTCAGGGTCAGGGGTTTTATTAGTGGGGGGGTTGAGTTCTCCTTTAATGCACAATGCTCCTAACAGTGTGCCAAACAAAAATCTAGAAGCAGCCATATGTGCCAATGTTAAAAACTTCTCTTTGACAAGTCAGAAGTGTGGTGGCAAAATAATAAAGGTGCATTTTTACTAGGGATGCACCGAATCCAGGATTCGGTTCAGCCAGGATTTGGCCTTTTTCAGCAGGATTCATCCGAATACTTCTGCCCGGCCCAACCGAATCCGACTCTGCATATGCAAATTAGGGGTGTGGAGGGAAGACTGAGCCATGGGGCACAACAAACTGCTATGAAATAAGTGGCAACAGTTCCTATTAGGGAGTGGCTTGGGAAGCGCCATGGAGGGATTTGGACCAGATTTAGGAATGTTACTGTTTGTGGGTGAATATATTTACAAACAATGAATTTGAATGGTACAGCATAGGATTTAATCAGCAACAAAATAACAGGAATATTACATCTTATATAAACCTTGTATTTACATTCAAAACGTGAACATAAACATGAAATCAATTAGCTCATGTACAAAAGAGGCTTCAACAGTTAAAATTTAGAATATTTCATTGCAAGTAAAACGAGGAATAAACTTACAATATGTTATCAGTGAAGAAATTAAACATAGAACCAAGGCAGACAAAATCATTTACAGATAAAACCATTAGTTAACCGATATCCCTTTTTTTAAATTATTAAAATGATGGATTAATGTTCCTATAGCAACATGAACATAGGGCACTTTTGCTTATGGGAATGTACCAGTGTCTTGTGTGACTATATGTAAATTATTGTAATATGATTTTATATATAAACAGGTATATGATCTGTTATCCAGAATGCTCAGGATCTGGGGCTTTCCAAATAATGGATCTTTCCGTAATTTGGATCTTCATGTCTTAAGTCTTCTAAAAAATCGTGTTAACATTAAATAAACCCAATAGGCTGGTTTTGCTTCCCATAAGGATTAATCATTTATATTTGGATAAATATATGAATTGTGAACGTTAAGGGGATCACAGCAGGGTTTGCACCATAAATGCAGGCCACTCCAAGTTGAAGGAAAAACAGTCCGTTTATTTTGAAATCAAACAGCTTTCAGCAGCAATCATTGACAACAGAAAATACAACTTCAGTCACCAACAGAAAGTCCAATAATAACTTATTCAGCAGCTTTAGCAGTCACTACCCCAGAAGTCTAACCAGGCTTGGTCTCTGGGGAAAAAAACCCACCGGCAAAATCTCAACCAAATAGATTTGTTTTTGACTTATATGCTTTCTCTGTAATAAGACAATGTGGCTCATTTATAAACACAGTGCAGTAACCCATAGCAACCAATCAGTGATTAACTTTTTTCAGCCAGCTGCAGGCTGAAAGCAATCATCTGATTGGTTGCCATGGGTTACTGGCCAGGCGCAAATTTGCCCAGTGTTTATAAATAACCCCCAGTAACTTGGACTCAATGATAACGTATCTGCAGAATACTAAGTTGATGGCAAAACAATCCTATGGGTTTATTTTAGTGTTTTTCTATTATCTATAAAGGCTTTATAGGACATAAATCATATCAAAACTGGTGCCCCCACCAGAGCTGTTGACTTACTAAAGCCACATGGGGGTTACAATAGTTTATTTTCAAGAAAATCCCCCTGAGCGATATGCACCTGATACTGGGTGGAAGCTCACACTGTAGGCTGCCATGTTAGGGCACATGCGCAATAAGTGCTCTGGACATGTGACGTAGGATCGGGGAACACCTTACCCAGTCACATGTCAAAATAACGATCAAGCGAGGGGGGCACAGCTCTCAATTAAGCGCACACCTTTAGTTGGAAAATTCAATTTTTATATGACAGGTGTCCTATAAAGCCATTCCGCATTAATAAAAAAAAAATAATTAAAAAATCCAGAATATTCAGAACCTAGGATAATAGAACCCATACTTTAACAGAACTGCACCCACCCCTCACATTATTGTGTCATTGACATTTCGCGTATAATGGCTATATCAGTTTCAAGCAACTTTAGGAACAAATTCACAAAGTGTTTATGTGAAAATGCACCTTTACTTCAATAGTGTTTTGATATGTGGCAATTTCACGGCGCACTTTTTGAACATAGGGCAGAATGGATTAGCCTATGGGAATTCAGCGGACACAAGATAGCCATGGATGTGGGTCGTGGATAGACTTCCGATGGTTTTACTGCAGAAGCCACCCAACTACCCAACATGCACCATGGAGGACCATAAACTGATGGACATTACTATTCAGAGAAATAAACTGGCCAATGAATGAAGGGAAACTATATGTTTTATCTCTGATTAAGGGTGCTGCACAAAGAGCAAGCACAAGCAACTGGGACAATCATGGTGCAAAATCATTGTGATTCTTATAACCTTGTTAACCTTAATCCCATTGTGTTTATTTAAAGAAGAAGGAAAACTAGCCACAATTAGGCAATCTATAACACTATATTTATTATATAGTCAACCTCTCTAGAATCTCTCTCTCTGTTTATTTAGGATATCAGTTGCCATATTAGCTTGGTGTGACATCACTTCCTGTTTGAGTCTCTCTCTGCTCACTTATAGCTCTGGGTTCAGATTACAGCAGGGAAAGGGAGCAAACCGAACATGCTTAAGCCCTAGCCCTGGAGGTTTATGCTGAAAACAGGAAGTCTGATACAGAAGCCCATGTGCTCCTTTTAAATGTTTTTCAATAGGCGTAAACCCCAGGTCCCAATTATTCCTGATAATAGATTCCATATGTGTACAATATTATATTAAAAGTACTGGTTAAAATACTACGTCCAATTGGTCTTAAAACTACCAAGAACAAGACCGATTGGACGTAGTATTTTAACCAGTACTTTTTCTTACTATACTTCACAGTCTTATCTTTAAAATCTTTAAAATTTTCAGGCAAAAGCATCCCATTTTACTTTTTCTTTTTTTTGTTCTCCGTACGGAAGCTATCTTCCAGCTCTTCGGAATGGGAGCGGCATATCGGCAATTTCTGTGACTTCCGGCGCATGTGCAGTTGTGTCCGGATAGGAAGATTGCTTCAAATACGCATGCGCCGATACGGCAATCGCATTCCGAAGATTATTAAAGAGAAGAAGATGGCTGCCGTGAACTCCGCTGGACATTACCCCCAATGAGGGGTAAGTAAGAACTTAGGGGCATTTGCCTGTGGGTAGCAGTTAGGCTGGGGGGGAGGAGGAGGGAGGGGGTCTATGTAGGGTAGGGGGGGTTGGGATTTTTTTTACTTTAGGGTTTAATTCTCCTTTAACCCCAGACGTACCAGTATATTCACTACAGAAAGAGGATAATCAGCATTTTAACCCCAGACTGACAGTATAATCAGTGTAGAAATGGCTAGTGAGCACCCCATTTATAGCTAGACTAAGCAGCAAAAGCAGTGCCAACAACTGAGCACTCCATTAATTCAAACATACCAGTAATCCCTTTTTAAACTGATTTGGAGGATTTCTGTCTTAACTTTGTTGTGTACAATGTAATGGGATTTATTCTGCTTTCTGTAAATTATAGGAATGAATGTGGGCTACAGCTGAACTAATGGCTTTCCTCTATGGAAGGAACACAACATTCTTCATGCCTGCAGCAGTTTTGGCATCTCTAAGCCTACTGACTTGCTGAATTCCTTCCCAGTGACCTTCAGGTGTCTATATAACAAACTGGAGCTGATTGGCAAATCTTTGTCCCGGTATCTACAACAACTGCCTGCTGATTGGCTGAACATTTCTCAAGCCAGCACTTCCTTGAAATCAGAGGCCCTGTGACAGTTGGGAGTTTTTCTGCCTTTAGAAAAACAGCAGCAGCTTCTTCCTTCTCTAATAAATGCATTTTGGTGTTAAAATTATGTTCACGGGACAGTTATAATTCAACAGGGGTGGATAGATTAACGGCCGACCCCTCTCATCCACCAGGGTTATATGTTCCAGTTGCCTAGTGGTGCATAGCAGGAACAGTAGTCAGTTTTAAACCAGCTGATTAAAATGGATGATTAAAATGGATGATTAAAATGGATGCTCTGCTTTTTCTGGGAGCCAATAAGTAAAAAAAAAGCTATTAAAGCTAAAGAATCACCATCTGAGAGACGCGCCAATTGCAGCACCGCCTCAGTTACTTTCCTTAGACTGAACTCATGCAGCGCTGAGGGGCTTATGGAAAACAACCTGTGTTTAAACTACACTACATGAATTGGCACAAAGTTGCACTCAGCAGCTCACTGAATTCTTTTTATTCGCACCCATTAGTTCACTTGCACTTTTGTCCAGGGACTCTATAATCAGACATAAATTCAAAATAGGAATTCCAAAATGATATTATTTTAAAGAAACAAACATATCTTTTTCCTCCATTATGAAAACGTGGATTTGCAAATTACAGGTCCAAGGAAATTCAAGAAAATTCCAGGCGAAATCTCACCCTTGATCTGAGGATGAATCCATTATATTTCTTGCACCTCCGAGGTACTTTCTACTTACTGTACAGTATATATACAATGCATAAATTATCTAATATGTTATTACACGTCAGATGGATGGTGTGACTGAATAATATCTTGATTGAAACAGGCAACTTGTCAGCTTACACATAATAATAATAAGGATTATTATTTCCGACTGCTGTGAACAACTTTGGGCATGGGGCTGCTAAACCTTTGAGCTGATACAATAAGAACAGAATATAAAATACAGCATTTCCAGACATTTTTAGTTTTCCTTTAAAGACACATGGCTAATCAAAAGTTGTTTCACATTTACCTAATTGGCTATTTAATTATGAATGGTCCCTAACATATAAATGAATGTTTTCCAAGTAAGCATTCTATAACTGCTTACACTCATTCCCAGTTTTACACTCCTCTGCTCTACGTGCTCCCTCTGCTGTCTGTATCACACACTTGGGTAGATCATTGAGAGGAGACAGGAGTTGCAGCTGTCACTTTATATTCAGTGTTTAAGTCACTTGCAGACTGAAGAGATTTTAACCACTGATTCAGACTCTACAGGCACCCGTGTATGGCCAGCATTGTGGCTGCCTCCATTGTGTCAACAAAGTACTCTAGGATTTCAGACTATACATTCAATATGAAATATATTTTTTATTTATTGTATTTTAATCAATATTACAGAACTTTTCATTTTATTATAATCACAGAACATTTCAGAAGCATCACAGCGAGGTCTTTTTTCAACTTCATCTATCATGTTACTTTGTGTCAGATGATTCCACCGTATCCAAGGGTTGTTCTACATCTGTGAATGGTGTATTCATAAAGTCTTCTACATTTTGCTTATAATATTCAAAGTATTTTGCCGTTACACAGAAACATCCTGCTCCGACCAAAGCCATAAATGGACAAATGTAGAGAATAAATTCCATTGCGTGATTCTGTATCAGGTCAGATTCTGAGTAGTTTATCTTCATAAATTTAAAAATCTATTGGAAAATAAATATGGTATGTGTTATAATGCGGCATTTGCTGAGAATTCAATTTTATATATATATATAAATATATATATATACACACACACACACACACACACACACAATACACACACATTTCCAGCTGACAAAAAAAGGTTATTAACCCTATTTACTAGAGATTGCAATTTTTCAAAAACTAAACAGCCACTTACCCATAAATGTTCTTTCTCGCCTCCTTCTTTTCCAAGCAATCCTATTATTGACTTTTCAGTAAATGACCAAGAGCGGCGGTTTGGATACACTACCATCTGGGGAAAGAGAACAAAATGCAATAGGGTGTAAGATTTTGGCAACTATAGGTGACCCAAGATAACAATTAGGGGCACATTTACTTAGCTTGAGTGAAGGAATAGAAGAAAAAAATCTTTGAATTTCAAATTGGCTACTTCTACCTTAGACTACGAATCGAACTATTCGAACTAAAAATCATTCGACTATTCGACCATTCGATAGTCGAAGTACTGTTTCTTTCTAGCAATTTTCTGATCGAAGGAATTTCGATTTAATCGTTCGATTTTTCCTAGGATCGATCGATCAAAGTAATTAACCCTCGATATTCGACCATTAGTAAATGTGCCCCTTAGTGTACAACGCCTTTATCTAAATTTTGCCTGATGCATTATTCCTTTTCTTAGGAAAATTTTCTGTGATACTGCAGCCATATACAACTGCAAATATCATACTCCAGATCTCTGGTGCTCATGCCTTTATTATAATACATGCACACGTATAATTTCAAAAGGGTAAGTGTGCACCGACTATTGACCACAGAGGGAACCATGTAATTACCACCAAGTCAAAGGTGGCAGTTGCACCAGGGTTTCCCTGCATCAATATGCACTGAAATGAGCCTTATAGAGTTGATCTGAACCCTACACCCCATTCAGTTTTACATACATTAGCTCAGCTAACACCTTTGTAAGCATTTTGGTGGGATCATTTGGGGGGGGGTGAGTCCAAGAAGAAAAATACATTACCATGATGATTTCGTTGATAAGGACCTTGTTCATAGCCAAACAAATCCCATTTAGGAAGAAGAGAATCTGTTGAGAAAAAGTGAGGACAGTTAGGTTGAATGAAGTTCATCTTATAGAATGTATAGTTACAATGCTCTAACAGTTTACATAAAGTAGTAATGCAATTGTAAAACTTACTTGGGATACGACAGAACTAATTCCTACAAAAAATAATCCAAAGCACATAAGTGGGACAGAGACCAGAAGTGCTACGATACACACAACTGGCTCTCCATGTGGATTCCGCTTTTTATAATGTGCATTGATCTTCACGCCGAGAATAATGCCGATTGCAGTAGCAAGACATTTGCACAATCCGTAGATCAATCTAAAAATAAGAAGAGAGATTATTGTTGGTTAAACATGCAACATCCTTTTCGGTTTTGGAAATAATCATTTCAAGGAAGCTGCAACCATCTGAACTTGTATGAAGTAAAACAACAAGTAAGTAATTGGAGAAAGTTAATTGCAGACACATTAAAATCTACAAGTCCAATATATATTTGTGTGTAATAGAACAGAATTTGGCAAGTAGAGAAGGAAACGGGGTTTTACCTGTCATCGAAGGTGCAGTCAACTGTCAGACAAGGCTGGTGATTATTTGACATCATGCGAGCATTTCTCAGTACATTCGGAGCATATGTATACATGCTATTAGTAATGAACATACTAGCTGCATAACCCAAAACAGCAAAGACCAAACAGCGGCTGAAAGAAGAGAAATGATATGGATTACAATAAGGGACATTTTCTACTTGACTTGATTTCATGCATCACTGATACTCGACTAATACCTCCAAAATTTTAATGGACCCCATTTCTATCGAGTAAGGCGTAAATTATGATCTCTACGAAGCTCATATTTTGACTTTTTTTGCATGTTTTTAAAAGCACCCTAATACGGGTAATCGTATAAGTCGTATTTTTCTGTCCATTCCATTCATTTAATTTGAAATAAGATCATTCATATACATGAGCTCAAGCAAAAACTAATTGAGTAACTATAATAATTGAAACAGGAATCTCTCACATCTAAAGGGAGAATCTGTTGAGAATAATATGAGGTACTGCCATTCTGGGGGGTGTTACTAACACTTTAATTTACTCAGTGTTATAACTGTGGTCATACACGGGCTTAGCTAAATATTTGCCTCTCTAACAGATGCCAGACCGAACATAAAAGATAAAGAGATACTCACTTTAAAATCAGATCAAAAATATCAGAGTAAACTTTAGTTCTCTTCTGATATATTTCAGCCTTCAACATAAAACCACCTCGACCTGGCTTTCTCATCACTGCTGCTAGAAGCACAAGAGCCACCACATCAAGTACAGGTGCAATCTGTTTCCAAATAAAAATAAATATCAGTTATGTGACCCAGCATATGAGAATAGAGAATATATTTCTCAAAATGTGAAATAAAGCCCCCAGCAGATTAACAGAGTGAAATGTTGCCACTGTCTCTTCATTCCTGTGGATTTTTAAGCATATTTATTATAGGGTGTAAGTGAGAGTTTACTCACTTTACCTCAAAAAATCTCTTACAAGTAAATACGAGAATGGAATCGTCTCCAGGACCTGTGGCGAGTTCTATATTAAAGTTTGAGAAGTATGCCCCTTCATGTTTGCAAGGTAATGATATGATTTTATACTGGTATATATATATAATAGCACCCCAGCCTTTAATACCTCCATATATATTTCTCTTACCCGCAGTGCCATACGCCAGTCGGTTCCTATTACGCTGGCTACATACGTTCCAATAAAGGTCCCCGCAAAACTGTAAAAACAAAAAAAAGGACAGGGTTAAAGTAAAGTAAGTGGCAGTAAGTGGAATTATTTTCTATCAGCTTAGACTCTCATTATTATATAAACTCACAGGAAGATATAGGAAAAGAGCATTTAGGGACTTACAGTTGCCATGCTAGAATGCAGATTGTACAGAAAAAAAGTCCTAACAATCTTAGATACAAAAATGGGTACTTACGTTCCAATAGTGTTGAGAATGTAAAGTAAGGTCAGCATTTTACGTCGTTGGTCAGTATCAAAAAGTTCTGCTACCAGCATTGGAGCAGCAGCTAAATAATGGCTTTTTACTGATTCCATGAGACTTCGAAGTAACACAAACGTCCAGAATGACTAAAGAATCAGAAAGATACAAATTAAAAACTCATGCATTGATAGGATACAGAGTGAACAAAATGAATTGCTGTGTAGGTACTGTCTTTATATGTGTAGTGAATTGAAATGCCATTGGCTGTCATAAACAGATTATTACCTTCTCTGAAACTAAAGTACTGCCAATGCCGAACATGACCATTACGGCGACAATTCCTGATATTACTCTTAGTCCGGTGAAGGTACTCCAGAAATAAAATAATATCGGGGCCATGGTTGCACAGCTGCCAACAAACACTATATAGAGGGGAGAAAAGAAGACTGTGAGATGCCAATTGCAAATAACAAGATATACATGAAACTATAGATTCATTAGGTAGCAGTTTATAGTAATAAGTATAATGACAGATAGGATGATATGATAGTATCTTAAACAACAGATATGAGAAATTAAAGCATTAGAGATAATGGCAAACAAAGAATTTTAGAAGAATGATGCAAATAAACCATATATTACTTAGAGTTATAACTGACGAATAAAAGTCCGTTATTTCGAATTCCTCTTCTATGTAGGGACGGACAGCTAAAAAACAAATTGGAGAAAGAAGAGAAAGAAATTAGGATTTTGGTTGGTTCAAATGCAGACATTATACTCTGATATATCAGACGTCTTGGATTCTAAAGTAAATAAGTCCAAACTTACATTTATAAATGATGTTGTCCGTATTACTCACTGCCATAAGGAAAGCAAGTGCAATAATAAGAAGTATCGAGCAACATTTGCCGAGTTTAGGGAAATCCGGTTCATCAAGCTTTTCATCCTGTTTTTCAATATCCTCTTTTTCAAAAAAGTACTGATCTGTTTCATGTTGGATGCGCTTTGAACTGATAAAATAAGCGAATCTAAAGATTTTGTCATATATATAGTTGTAAATTGTTTGAATTATTTGCCAAATGATTCTGAAATGACAAGAGAAAAGATATCAGTGGTTATGAAAAAAAAAACCCCATAAAAGGCAATATTCACATTTCCATTGTATAATATCTGCTGTACTGTATATTAGCTACCTGTAATGTGATCTAAACATCTGTATTGTCAATAACAGGCTTACATTGACTCTATTTTCCAACGTATTCCAACTTAAGCTATCAGTTAATACATACAAGTACTTTCTGTTCCACTAACCATAAAAATAAATCATTAAGATTTGTGTACAGTAGAAGTGAAAATTTGTTTGTAGCAACAACAAAAAAAGGTGTAGAGTCCTGAATCGTTCTTCGGCTAAAAGAACCATATTCACTAATAATTTATCTTCTGCCTTGTTTAGGCCAAGTTTGAAGTAATAGTTATTTCTTTTTTCCCAGCCAAGGGTTTGTACCATTACAGACAACAAAATACAGTTCTAACCCAGCTTCTATTTGGCTGCCAGACAATGTGGATAAACTAGTAGATATTACATTGCCAATATTAAAAAGCCACACAGACTATATACTATATATATACATATACTGTACAAATATGTGTGTAAAAATGAATACAAGAATGATCACTATTTAGTATTTTTGCCGCTTTAATTGAAAAGATCAGCTAAACCTATAACCAACCTCTCACTGGTAAGAAACCCAGAGGGTGGTATATTGTAAACCATATGAACAGCATAGAAATCCCCCCAAAAATAAAATCTTCAAATTTTTATTGACAGTACAATACACTGAAGCTAAAACACCTTTTAAAATAAATAGAGTTCCCCAAATCAAATTTTCGGATCACTTTGTACCCATGATGACATTATAATGCTGTCCCAATTCCAAGATATAATTAATCCTTATTGGAAGCAAAACCAGCCTATTGGGTTTATTTAATGTTTAAATGAATTTCTAGTAGACTTAAGGCATGAAGACCCAAATTACGGAAAGATCCGTTATCTGGAAAAACCCAGGTCCTGAGCATTCTGGATAACAGGTCCGATACCTGTATGCTTAAATCCATTTCATACATGCCAACAGGCTAAAGCCTATATGTACTATATCCTAAACATCTCTATACTATAGCTAAACCCTGGTTTTATTTTTTACTTATAAAATATACTTATAAAATATATATAAACGTATACATGTCTATAAAATTGGTTATTTGATGCTAAGAATTTCATTATTATGATAAAAAGAGCAGTTACTTACAGAATAAACATGTTGTTATGTGTTCTTGTTGAGATTTAAATAACAATGATCTCTCATCAACAGGCTAAGAGCAAAGCCTTCGTAGTTTGTGATGATGTCACAATGGCCTGCTGTTTATTGTGATGATGTCACACAGAGATTGTGATGATGTCATAATGGATTGCTATTTGTTGTGATGATGTCACTCTTGGTTGCTATAGAAACCCATAGCCTGCTTAATCAGGGTTACTACAGGTCAATGAACTGTAGTAGAACTGTAGTAGAAATAGAAAAGCCAACTATAACAGGGTCTGCTTCAACACTGGATTAAAACAAACATGGATTCAGGAATGTAAAATAAAAATGTCTCATCAGCAGGCAAAGAAATGTATCATTTACAGCCCAGCGGCAACATTTCAACTGTATTTCCTCTGACACTGACCCCACATTTCAGAGAAAAGTGTCTTTTACTAAGCAATACTTCAAATATGGGTTTAGTTCTTGAATTGGATCTTGAAAGATTTTTCTACAAAGCCAACAGCGTGATCTGTTAACATCATTTTGACAGTTTGGAAATCCCAACTGGCCATGGTGGCTGTGTAATACAATGTGGGCACTGGATTGTAAACTGCACTGGGGCAGTGACCGATGTGAATGATGTATAATAAGTGGAAGGTGCTGCACAATATACCAGCACCATATGAATAAAAATGAATAATGACAATATACTTGCTATGACAGACTGGGCCTTTTATCACTGTTCTGAAGAATTACCCAGGGGAAAAACCTTACATAAGGCAATAACAATGGAAGTGAAAAGGGAGGTGTTTTCCTGGTGCTTTTTCATTCGTTCTTTAGGCCGTTGCACATTGAAACACGCAAGCAGCTAGCAGTTTGCTTATGCTTATGACGAAGTGGTTTGGTCCACGAAACGTGTGAAGCGTGTTAAGTTTGTGCGCTCTATGATTTTAAAAATGTTTGAACAATAAACGAGTGTTTTTAGCCCGGTAAGTGCTCCGTGTCTTGGAGATTTTCATTCAGCTAGCAGTTTGGGAAAGGACAATTTGAGTTCACAATGAAAGATATGGGTTCCATATTGAAAAGGCACAGTATGTGAGCAGCAAGGATAGGGGCAGGCAAACATAGAAGCTATAAAACTGGGTATAAACTGTGGTTATGTCCGAAAATGAGCAGATCCTTTTCCTATACACATCAGGATAGAATATTGCACTCATCAGGAATATGGGCAAACAAATTTGAGTGCTCCCATGTTGATATTCTGTCTGTTGAACTAAGGTTGTTATTTTTTTTTTTCGTGTGCAACAAATGGTTCGGGATTCAGCCTTTTCCAGCAAGATTCAGCCGAATCCAAGTGCCTGGCGGAACTGAATCTGAAAAATCACGTGACTTTTCGTCAAAATTTTTTTAACCACATTCGCAGCATGTGGTTCTCTTTCCCTCTTTTACCCCTAATTTACATATTCATTTACGGTTCAGATTTGGTTTGGTATTTGGTCAAATCTTTCACAAAGTATTCAGGATTGGGCCAAATCATAAAATAGTGGATTTGTTGTGTCCCTATTTATATCAAACACTGCAGAACTACCATTTGCCCCTTGCCTACCCTTTCAGTAACTAAAGCAAGCTAGGGAATGTCATCCTAAAGGATAATAGTAAAGTGAATTATACTTTAAAGTGGTGTAACACTGTTAGGGGCCCACCGATTTAGGGGCCCACCGATTTAGGGGCCCTAGTAAGTAGTATATATATATATCATTTTAATACACTGGAATTAAGATTTATTTAGGGGCAGATTTACTTAGGGTCGAATATCGAGGGTTAATTAACCCTCGATATTCGACTGCCGAATGTAAATCCTTCAACTTCAAATATCGAAGTCGAAGGATTTACCGCAATTCGAACGATTGAACGAAAGATTTTAATCCATCAATCGAACGATTTTTCTTCGATCAAAAAAACATAAGAAAGCCTATGGGGACCTTCCCCATAGGCTAACATGGCACCTCGGTAGGTTTTAGGTGGCGAACTAGGGGGTCGAGACAGTACTTCGACTATCGAATGGTCGAACGATTTTTAGTTCAAATCGTTCGAGTCGAAGGTCGAAGTAGCCCATTCGATGGTCGAAGTAGCCAAAAAAAAAAACATTCGAAATTCGAACTATTTTTCCTCTATTCCTTCACTCGAGCCAAGTTAATGGGTCCCTATATGTAGATTGTCATAATTTGGTTTACTCAACATATTGTTGAAGGTAAAAAATATTTTTTAGTGAGACAAAAATGAATACCCTCCAGACATTTATTGGTTGCATAAGGATTCAGTCAATACCTGCTGAACCCACTTTTAGCGCAGAGCTGTATTGGTATCTTGGTGGATGTTGAACTTTCCGCAGCCTAAAATACATTTTTCTCTAAAATCGCCTCATGTTCAACTCCATGTGTCATGCTTTCCATCCTGACCATTTTTTGAGTGCCTGCCAAAGAACAGCATTCCTGCAACAAGAAGCAACTAACAGCACTCTTCCCCAGCAGACACAAAAACAATGTCAATATTTTAAAATACATTAAACAAGTTTCGACTACAATGAACTTGAAACCCCTTCCTAGGCTCACAAGGCAGAACCTCAGAACGACACTTATCCAATGTTACTGATACTTTGTGTGCATCGTGAGTGGCACACATGCTAACAATTAGCAGACAGTGTGCCCTTTAGTAGGCATCTCTGCACTGATCTGGCCCACTAGAAGCCTGTGTTTTGTAATGCCAGATGCAATGCTGTGGGCAGGCACTACTAGCACAGTGGCAGTTGTGGGGAACTCTGGGGGATTTACTGGGAGATTTATTCTGTAGAAGACAGTACAATTCTAAATGTTTTAATTGTATTTGTCTCTTGTTTTATGGATTTTGTTTGTCTTTGGTGGAATACGGTGTAGTAGAAAAGGTGGCGTGTGCAGGGAGCTTGTCTCTAAATACTGTATTTGTTTTTTCCATTTGATTGCAGGTTTGATAGGTCCACCGTGCCAAAGGAAGGGAAACAGAAAGGGGCAATTCACCATTAAATGAACTTGAGGGGGGCGGGTTATTTATCAAAGTCTGAATTTATCTCAATATTTTCTGCTACAAACTCCGATCAAATCTGCTCTGGTTTTTCTACGTTTTTTTATTATTACATTTTCCTGAAAATTTGCCCTGTGGGAAAAAAAATAATCAGATTTTCACAATTTTTTCATCTGATTTTCACGATTTTTTTCCGAATTTTCACCTGAAAACTCCGAAAACTTCGGGGTATTGCACAAAAGCCCAGCGCACATCAAAAAATCATTGACTTATATGCAACCTCGACAGGTATGAGATGCCGGATTTTCAGATTCAGACTTTTCCATCCTCAGGGTTTAATAAATTCCAAAAAAATCGTGATTTTTAAAAGTCATATTTTATAAAAAAGAAATCACAAATTTTTCATGATTTTTGCTTTCGGAGTTTAGTAAATAACCCCCTCAGATATTCTGAGACAATTTGCAACATGTTTTTGTTTTTTTATGGTTTTTAAATTTTGGCAGCTAACTGGTTGTAAGGGATCAATTCAACCTAGCAACCAAGCACTGGACTAAATAAAAGACTGGGAAATGAGGGCCTGAATATAGAGATAAGTAATTAAAAGTTTCAATAACAATAAAGTTGTAGCCTCAGGGTTTTCAGCTGAAGGGGGTCAGTGACTCCCATCTGAAAGTTGGAAGGAGCTGGGCAAATAATTCAACTATAAAATAAATAAAATGGGACATTCTATCTAGAACATACTACAAGTTAAGGTAAAGGTGAAATACCCATTTAAGTACATAGGAGAGTGAAGATAAAATCCAAACAAAGTGTACAGAATGGGAAATAAAATGTGTTTTGCTATATATATAAAAGCATGTGTGGTCTCCTAGATGTTTGGGTGCACTGCCATTTTTCTTTTTTGTGTCTGTGCACAATGGGGTGCAGAAACTACTTGATCCACTACTGCTTACTGGTACTTATTAGCCAGGCACAATCATCTGGCAACTATAAGCCCAAATCCTAGAATCCACCCATGCTAGCAAAACAGAAAGTCACATTCAAACAAGGATTGAAAATAAGCTTTTATTACCAAAAATTGCATTTGACCGTAACTATGCACCACTAAAATGTTCATCACATAATATTTTAGACCAATTTAAGGAACCGGTAACTGATTTTTTTTTCTTCATTTGTCTTTCCATGGGGGCCACAATGTGGTAAGTGCATTTCAAAATATATTCCAAACTGTATTATATCATAAAATTGTCTATTTAGCATTTATGATATAGCACGAATTTGCTAAAACATCCGATACAAAATAGTTAATGTCCAAAAAGTTGCGTGAATCTGTAAGTATTCCTTTTTTCTAGTAGCCCATTTTAATAGAATTTTATTGCATTACAAATCTCTGAAGCGGACTGTACAAAAGTTATACTTTGCACACACACAACATCTGAAACGGTTCATCTGAAAATACAGCTCTAAATATACAAGCTATACAGATGTGGAAAAGGAATGCTGGTTTTGTAATCACGACGATAAAAATAAAAATGTCCACTTGTGTTGTCGTACCTCAAGCCAGTGTTACTCTGCTGGTTATTGCAATGCAAAATAATAAGTGACATGAAACTCTGTAACTTCATTACACCACACAATTACATTTTCAGCTTCACCAGGCTGCATTTCCTTTGCCATGGTGCTCAGAACCGAAAAAATATAGAACATAAAATACTTTATGATGATTATTAAACATCATCTGCTGTGAGTGTAGGTAGGTTCGTTCTTGGCCGAGTGAAAAATGCCATCTTCTCTCTGAAACACAAAACAAATGCATGATTTGGAGCGGCACATATAACAGATTTTGCCATTGCAATTTCTCTGATTGGGAAAAGTGAAAACCTTGCCTCAGAGAGCACTTTGTTAGGGGCTGAAGAGAGCTGCCCCTGGAACTTGCTCTACCAGTCCAGATGTAAGAAGGTGTAATATAGACTTAATTCATGTAAATAGTTAAAGAAGAAGGAAAGCTACTGAGGCAGATTATTGGCAATATATTAGCCACAATAGTGCAAGCTATACCACTATATTGTTTCTGTAGAATGCTTTATCTTTTATAAGTAAACAGTTCTAGAAGCTCTCTTTTTGCTTGTTTAAGATAGCAGCTGCCATATTAGCTTGGTGTAAAATAACTTCCTGCTTGAGTCTCCTCCTGCCCACTCATTGCTCTGGGCTCAGATTACAGCAGGGATGGAGGGGGAGAGGAGAAAACTGAGCATGCTCAAGTCCAAGTCCTAGAGGTTTAAGATGAAAGAAGGAAGTCTGATACAGAAGTCCATGTATACACAATAGAAGGAAATAAATCCTATTTTACTTTTGACAGAGGACTAAGAGCAGCATTACTTTGAGGGTTTACTGGTGTATTTATATAGACCTTTCTAAAAAGCTTGCTTAGTTTTAACCTTTCCTTCGTCTTTAAGGTAATATTTAGTTCAGTCAGCAGGTGGCACCAACCCTTAAGGTTGTAAGGCAGTGAGGAGCAACAGACTCCCTCTTTAGCCTATGAAGGTCAACAGGCAGGACGGACTTCAGAGCCAGACCAGGTAGGAGGATGTCGAAATTAGGAAAATTGGTGAGAGTCAGTCAGGAAAGCCAGTAAAGGGCAAGCTGTGGCACTGACAAGTAGATCGTTTTTTGGGGTAGGACCCTGGTTAACTGTGCCCAGGCCCGGACTGACCATGTGCCTGTTCGGGCAAATGCCCGAAGGGCCGCTGCATTTACTGCTGAAATGGGCCGCTTTGTGGAGTCAGTCGCATCCTCTCACTATTGTTCCCCTCTGCGTGCAGTAACAGTTATCCGACGAAGTTACTGATCTGAAGCCCTCCCCCAGGGCGGTATCTGTTTTCTTTTTTTTTTCCTGTGCGGGGAAGAGGGACTGGGAGAAGGAGCGCTCATTACAGTGCTGTAACTAAGGCTGGGAGGGGGGAGGTTCCTGAAGAGTCCCAGCATTGCATGGTGACGGCTGCTTTATTTACGCCACTGCTCTCTGAGCTTCACAGATCCGAGCTGGGCTGTAGTCACAGATGCTGTGAGAGAAGCCTAGGTTAGTTTGTTTAGAATGATGTAGAGCCTGTCAGATTGAATTACAGCAGGGTTTAACACGTGTGCTGGCCAGGCCTGCCCTGCAGTGAATTTAGAGAGGCAGCACTCAGAGATAGGATGTTGTTAGAGCTGGACTGGAAGTTGATGCATTGCTGGGAAACTTTAAGGGCTGGTTACCCACTGCTGGCAAAGTGATTTTGAAATCCCCTGCATAATAGTGGGTTAATGAGAGGCAAAGAGAAAGGGTAAATTACACAATAGAGGAATGAGGGCGGTCTAATGGGGTATCATGGTGCTGCAGATTCATCCTCTCCCCCCCCCCAGACTAGTGCAGAAAGAATGCTGGCCCAGTAAGGCTACAAATCATATTTATTACACTGCCTTGTGAATTTTAACTATTTCCTTGCTAGCAAAAATTCCAGTTGTGCCATTCTTCTGCTATGCATTTTTGGGTATTTATGCATGGAATTGCCACTCTGCAATCCTGATGTGATTTATGGGGGGTATTTATTAATGGAAATGCCACAATGATTTCTGAGGGTATTTATACATAAATGTACATTTATATACAAACTATGGCAGCATAGCCATGCCCCTGTACTAAGCACAATTCAGCAGGAACAGCCCCCTAAGATTGCTCATAGTCTGTACAGAGATATACCAGAAAACCAGGTCAGCATAAGTATTCCCCTGTACTATTTACCATATAACAGGAAGGTTTGAGGGTAGTTGTTTAAAAATGCTCTTTAAATACACTGGGACTGATTTACTAACAGATGCTAAATTGCATCAGAGTGGTTCCCCATAAAAGCAATTTGGACCTTTACTTTAATTTTCAAGCCGTTGATTGATTTATATAGGCAACTGCATTGATGAATTATAGCATTTATGCCAGTATATCACAATTATTTTGAGGATCATTTTATTTGCATACATCGAAGGTGAACAGACCCACAAAGTGGACACCAATATATACACTTTAACCAAATTTACAAGTGTGTCTTGTAAAGAGTACAAGAGCATTGTGTGTTTACACATGGGCTGCTTTGATTTTTTTTGCCCGGGCTGCTTTTTACTCCCAGTCCGGCTCTGACTGTGCCAGTTAGGGACTGGAGCATTGAGGTGTAGGTTTGTGCCTTCCAGCTTCTACTATGACATTCTTGTGAAAGCTGCTTTACTAAAGTCTGGTTAAACGCATCACTTTGTAAGATGGCTATTTTTCACAGGAAAAGCCTGTTAGCCACCTTTTTAGTCATGGGAGCCCATCAACCATGGATGTCCCCGTTAAACACAAGTTAATTAGTCCCACAACTGTTATGATCCAGGCTTTCAAAGTTGTCAACACGGGCTGAACATTTTGTGAGTTTCAGTGGCACTGCATGTGCTCAGCGTGAGACGCCAAGCCTTAGGGGTCCTCAAAAATCATCAAGCAGAAAATAAGGTTTGTCTGTCAAAGAAGTTGGTGCTCAGAGCTGATTAATGATTCCTACTGCAAAGCACACTGGTTTCTGAGCTGCCATGTAATGCAAATCTGAATAAATGACTAATCATCCTAGTATTGCGACTTCTATAGTCTGTATATAGAGTATCTTATGAGACGGTCCCTGAACTCAGCCTAAAGAATATGAGGACCTACTGGCCAGTGTCTCAGCAGACCCCTGGATTTTGCACTGTAGAGTAGGATTATACCACAGACTTTTCAAACAATAAAAACAAGTGTTGATATATATATATATATATATATATATATATATATATATATATATATCTATATCTATATCTATATCTATATCTATATATAAATATATATATGGAGAGAGGGTTTTATTTGGAAGAAGTTAAAAGGGGAATTTCACCTTTAAATCATTTCTTAATACAGGTATGGGATCTGTTATCCGGAAACCCATTATCCAGAAAGTTTCGAATAACGGAATTACCATCTCCCATAGACTGCATTTTATCTAAATTTTTAAACATGATTTAATTTTTCTCTGTAATAATCTAGTGTACTTGATCCAGACTAACATATAATGAATCCTTATTGGAAGCAAAACCAGCCTATTTGGATTTATTTAATGTTTACATAATTTTCTAGTAGACTTAAGGTATGAAGATCCAAATTACAGAAAGATCCATTCTCTGGAAAACCCCAGGTCCCGAGCATTCTGAATAACAGGTCCTATACCTGTATGTTAAATATTGGCCTAATCTTTTGATTTATCTTTATTTTTTAAAATGTATTTTTATAGTCGCACATGGCATAGAGGTGTAAAGAACTATACAATAAGCAGGGCCAAACTTCAGTGAAAGCCTATTTTAATTCCTCTTATATCCCTTGTGTACATTCTGGGTTCTCCTGGCATAACACCCTGAGGCATATAGTAATACAGCACTTTACATAATACAAATCCCATAGGTGTATTTCATTAGACTCACCTGAATGACTGCACCTCCAAAGGCTCCTTGCTGCTCTGCCCTCGTAACCTGTGCACATCCTTTGCTGCTGCTCTCATCATCTTATCTGCTTGCATCTCGTATTTCTGCTCGATCTTCTGTACCTGGGTGGTTTAGTGGTTAAATAACCATTAGTGCAACGAGGAAACAGAAAGTGCCAATTCAAGCCGTTGTAGGATGAATTTCACTAAGATGAACCCATGTAAAAGTTGTTATTTTACTTTCCTTTATCAAGCACAGAGCTCTGTGTGCTAAAACTACAATCAGTTTATATTACAATAGCTCTATCTACTGATGAAACATATTACTACACCAGTTGAAGTCTCAATCCTAAAAATGTTGTATGTATTTTATGTTGTTCACCTTTGAATTAACTTTCCATATGATGTAGAGAGTTATATTCTGAGACAATATGCAGCTGGGGTTAATTATTTATTCTTTTAGGTTTTTGGGTTATTTAGCTTCTTATTTAGCAGCTCTTCAGTTTGCAATTTCATCAGTCTGGGCCCAGATAAATTTGCATTACAATGACAGTTTAATTAAAGGGGTTGTTCACCTTCAAATTAACTTTTTGCATGAGAGTGATATTCTGAGACAAAAACAGTAGCAGTTGGATTTCAATTTTTTAGTATTTGTGGTTTTGGGGTTATTTAGCTTCTAAAAAAGCAGCTCTACACTTGGCAATTTCATAAATCTGGTTGCTAGGGTCCACGTTACCCTATCTATGATGTAGAGAGTGATATTCTGAGACAATTTGCAGTTGGATTTCAGTTATTTATTATTTGTGGTTATTTAGAATCTAATTCAGCAGCTCTACACTTGGCAATTTCATCAATCCGGTTGCTAGGGTCCAAATTCAAATTTGCAATATAACGAGAGTTTAATTAAAGGGGTTGTTTGCCTTTGAGTTAACGTTTAGTAGGATGTAGAGGGTGATATTCTGAGACAATTGGCTATTGGTTTTCATTTTTTATTATTTGTGTCTTTTGAGTTATTTCGCTTTTTATTCAGCACCTCTCCAGTTGGCAGTTTCATCAATCTGGTTGCTAGGGCCCAAGTTATCCTAGCAACCACACACCGATTTGATTAAGAGACTGGAACATGCAAAGGAGAGGGTCTGCATATTAAGATGTTTTATATAAAATGGCAATAGCCATACAGTTGTGGCCTTGCAGAGCATGTGTTTTTAGATGCAGTCAACTATAAAAAATAATGAAGGTGAATTGAAAAGTTGCTTAGAATTAGCCATTCTATAACATACTAGTCGTAGATAACTAGTTAACATAGTTCACTTTAAACCAGTGTTGTTTTCATTCTCCAGACAGACCACCATGTATTTAATATATACAGGTATGGGACATATATTTCACAGCAGAAGGCCAATGATATCCAGGCAAACTGAATGCTTTATTCACAGCAGAGTTTTGCAGAGCATAGTAACGTATTGGTAACAAGAAATGACACACTTTGTTCAAAAGAACAGTATGGTTTATCTCCTCAAGCTCCAAAGCAATTAGCGCAGGAGTATATTCCTTCACAGCAGTCTCTCACACACACCCACTTCCTGCTTTACCCCTGAGCAGAGAGCCCCCCTCCCCCTACGTAGTGACATCACTTCCCCAGGGTATGACTCACTCACAGCGTCTGTTATTCTGCTCATAAGCTGGGTCTCTGGGAGATATTTACCGTCCTGCTAGTGTTTTCCCAGCCACAACACCACTACATATGTAAATGTTTTATCAAAACAGCAGGCACAGGTATCTTGAGGCATCAGCTAGCCCACAAGATCCACAGACCTCTTTGTATAAGAAAGCATCAATATTTGCTCCCATTGGCATTCCCTGCATATACCAGTAAAGTGAGTTAGACAGGTGTCACTTAAAGGAGAAGCAAACCCAAAAGTTAAAAACCCCTCCCCCTACCCTACATAGACCCCCTCCCCCAGCCTAAGTGTTACTACGGGCAAATGCCCCTTACTTTATACTTACCCCTCGGTGCAGATGCAGGCATCGGAGTTCACGAGCGCCATCTTTAGCCGATTCGGTAATCTTTGGAATGAGACGGGCGCTTCAGCAATTTTCATGAGTTTCAGCGCATGCGCAGTTGTCGCGAGACAGAAAATTGCAAATGCGCCACTCCGCTGGTCTCATTCCGAAAATTACCGAAGAAAAGAACATGGCTGCCGTGAACTCCACTGGACAGAATCTGCACTGAGGGGTAAGTAAAGACTTAGGGGCATTTGCACAGGGTAACACAAGTTGGGGGCAGGAGGAGGGATCTATGTAGGGTAGGGGGGTAAGGGTTTTTTAACTTTTGGGTTTGCTTCTCCTTTAAAGGACCAGCAATGCCAATTATTTTTTTTAAAAATTCGTTTGTATAGAATGAAAAAAAAAACCCACCAAGATACTGTATATGTAACATTAAAATCGCAAAGTCTTTATTAAAAAACAACTTACCGAAACGCCGCTGGCACGCCTCTTCAGAAAAGCCGACAGGGCGACTATTAGGGTTGGCACCTATTGCTTAAATTTTTTTACTGGCTGGTGGGGGCGGGTACAAAAAGGGGTGGGTGTGATGTCAAAGGGGCTATGACGTAAAAGGAGGCGGGCCACGGCGCGGCGATTTCCAAACAGGACAAAAGCTAAGTTTACAGGGGATTGGGGGCGGGCCGAGGGGTCTTTTTAAAGGAACAGTTCAGTGTAAAAATAAAAACTGGGTAAATAGATAGGCTGTGCAAAATAAAAAATGTTAGTTAGGCAAAAATGTATGTAGCTGGAGTGACTGAATGTCTTCCTGCTTTCCAACTCTCTTGGTTTCCACTGACTGGTTACCCTGTTTACCAGGCAGTAACTTGAAGGGGTCCACATGGGTCATATCTGTTGTTTTTGAATCTGAGCTGAATGCTGAGGATCAATTGCAAACTCACTAAACAGAAATGTACCATATGGCTCCCCTTCAAATCGCTGACTAGCTCAGAGTTATAGAGCTGAAAAGCAGGAAGTAGTGTTCTGGCTATTATGTTAGACATCCAGTCACTCCAGCCTTTATACATTACATTTTTGCCCAACTAACTATATTAGAAACATTTTTTTATCTATTTACACAGTTTTCATTTTCATGCTGAACTATTCCTTTAAGGGTTAAAAGAATTGCTGAATTCTCTCCCTGAATCAGTTGTACAGGCTGATACATTAGATAGCTTTAAGAATGGGTTGGATGGCTATTTAGCAAGTGAGGGAATTCAGGGTTATGGAAGATAGCTCATAGTACAAGTTGATCCATGGACTAGTCCGATTGCCATTTTGGAGTCAGGAAGGATTTTTTTCCCCCTCTGATGCAAATTGGAGAGGCTTCAAATGTTTTTTTTTTTTTTTGCCTTCCTCTGGCAAAGCTTTAATGCTTTATAAATAGTTTGAGTGGCTTTCAGGTCTGTGTAATAGAAGGATACCCGCAGGTGTAAAAGACAGCTGGTGAAGTATGTAAGAGCAGTCTATTGATCCTTATTGTACATCGCTGTAACTGCCTGCAGTCTGTAATGTAGCACCAGCTGGGCAGACGCATCCCTTATATACCAGTGCAACTGAGCACTAATAAACATGTTCATCTTCTTTATATGAATGTGACAGTCACAGGGGCAAGGATACAGTTGAAGGCATTGTTCAGCATAAAAATAAAAACTGGGTAAATAGATAAATTGTGCAAAATAAAAAATTTTGCAATATAGTTAGTCAAAAATGTAATGTATTAAGGCTGGAGTGATTGATGTGTAACATAATACAGAACACTACTTTGTGCTTTTCAGCTCTCTTGGTTTCCACTGATTGTTTACTAGGCAATAACCAATCAGTGTTTTACTCACGGAGCGTCAATGGCGGAGCTCACCCGGACCAACATGCCTTCCTGCTTGATCGCAGCTCTCGCGATAAGCCGGTCACTCCTCACCGGTTATTACATCCGAACCAAAAACCACAGATCGCTGTCAGGCGCACCCTTTTTATGTGCGAATAAAAGCCGAATTTTGATGATAATTGTGCCGGATTCCTGATGTTCTTGGTCAGCGCCTGATAGCGATCTGTGGTTTTTGGTTCGAATAACCCATCAGTGACTTGAGGTGGGAGGGGGGCACATGGATCATAATTGTTGTTTTTGATTCTGAGCTGCATGCTGAGGATCAATTGCAAACTCACTGAACAGATATGTACCATGTGGCTCCCCTTAAAGTTGCTGACTAACTCGGAGTTAGAGAGCTGAAAAGCACAAAGTAATGTTCTGTTCGACATCCAGTCACTCCAGCCTTTATACGTGACATTTTTGGGTAATTAACTATATTAGAAACATTTTTTATTATGTAAATACTATCTATACTACTAGCTTTTATTTTTACACTGAACTGTTTCTTTAAAGAGCACCTTTTCCTCCTTACCTGTTTCTCCACTTGTCTAAGCAGAAGCTTGAATGTGTCATCATCCTTCACCCGCTGAGGTAGCTCATTCTCACCCAGGCGCTTGGTGAATCCCCGATGGAGACTGGCCTTGGAGTACATGTGGATAATGTGCTTAGCTTTATAAAAAGGGGACTGATCTGATTTCCCTATAGAAGTTACACTGAGCCCCACCCCGAGTGCATTAGATAGGAAATTTTGCCTTCCTCTGGATCAGCTAAAATATTAGGCAGTTTCACTTTGACAGACTGTTAAACCTGATGAATGTGTCGTTTTCAAACCTTGTCTTTTATGTATCTGTATATATATAAATATATATATATATATGTGTGTGTGTGCCATCTACCAACTATAACCAGTAGATCTTCAGTCTGTCTTGATCACTGTGTCCTGTATGCCTACAGCATCATCTGAAATAAAAGACACTGACAGTGCTCCTGCTCCACATGTTCAGCCAAAGAAAATTATAGTCAAAAGCCTTTTTTCATTCAAAATTCGCGCTCACGTATCCCTTAATAAATAAACAAGTATTTTCCCCCCCACTTATTTTGTGTGGGACTCATCTTCAATTCCTGCAACGTCTTTCATTCGTTATCTTACTGTGCAAATATTTACACAGGCCGCTGTGGCTGTTATTTCAGCTGCTATTTTAGTCTTACTTTCCTAATATTCTTCCGTAAGTTTTCTCCACTCTCTCCAGACAATTCCACATTTCTCACTGGAACTGTGTCTGATTTGTCACCAGTACTTCCCTTGCATACTCAAAGAATAAAGAAACTTATTTTAGAAGTAACTAATGGGGGTCTCATATTTGCTTTGTATGAGGAATGCTGACCACCAGGCTCTGAAGAATTCAATGTTTGGTCCGTTAGCTTATACATTTCTCAGCAGCAGTTTTCCGCCCCTACTGAGCATGCTCCTTGACTTGAAGCTTTTCTAGGAAATACTGTGTCAGACTGTAACAACTGCTTTGTTTCAGACTTAAAGGAGAACTAAACCCTAAAAAGAAATGTGGCTAAAAATACCATATTTTACATACTGAACCTAAAGTTTCAGCTTGTCAATAGCAGCAATGATCCATGATTTCAAACTTGTCACAGGGGTCACCCAGGGTTCTTCTATCGAGCACCATGGATCGATTTTCATCCTGCTTGTTTGGGTCTTCTAATGGCTGCACATGCACAGTAGAGCGAGAAGCCAAACTTTAACAAAAAAGCCAGCTATTTCGCTCTACTGCGCATGTGTCTGCCCTGGGAAATTTGAAAACCGAAGAAGCAGGAAGAGGATCTCTCCGTGGTGCTCGCTAGAAGAACCCTGACTCGGTGCTATTTTCTGCTGATAGGAGTACCGGCCTTGGGTGTCAGGTAAGTAAAAGTACCACAAAGACAAGGTAGTGCTGAACAAACACTCTCACAGCTTTTTGTAGCGTCTGGTGCCGACCGTGACTCTGTCTGCCCTGTTCTAATCCATATTCAAGAAGGTATTTCAGCAGCACTCTGATTTAGTGAAAAAAGTGAAATTTTATCCGTGCCTCAACGTTAGGTAAGTAAAAGTAGTCACTTGGGGATGAGTAACTTTTGGCACCCCCAAGTGTAAAATGGTATTCCTTCTCCTTTAAGTTCCTTTTTAACTTTCAGCACAGCTGATTCATGTTGGCACTACTGCACTTTTGTAATCATCTTGGGGATGAACTCCATTATATCTTCCTCAGGATCAGCCAGCCATACGCGTACCATTTAGTTTTGTTGTAACGATGTGCTGAATCCACTACTTTGGAATTTGGCCCGAATGTTATGGAGTCTATAGGAGATGGTCATTCCCTAATTCTGAGCTTTCTGGATAATGGGTTTCTGGATAACAGATCCCATACCTGTACTTCCCGACGTTCCATTCTTCCTGAAGTGCTACCCCTGAACCTTGCTTTGATATTGGCATCTCTCTTCAGAATTCCTACTACAAAGCAATGTGGCCTGGAAACAGATTTTTAACATGATTTGATGCTTGCTTCTGGTGAATCCCAAAAATACGTTTTGTTTTAAAGAGATACATTAGCAGCGGGCTTGTGCATTAAAAAGGATTTCGCGATGCTGCATCTGACTCAGGAATAGCAGTAAATCATACGACCGAAAGAAGCAAACAAGTGATTAGGAATGCTGCTTCTACGCAGAGCTGCTGCCAACCATTTTGTTTTCCTCTTTTCTCATGCGCCAGCGGTGTGCCAAGTCCTTTTATTTGTTGTGGGGTTTCTCAGCACTCTGGCTGTTTATGCACAATTCAAGTGTAGTAATAACAAACTTCTGTCAGAGTCGTGGCGCATTGTCAAGATGCAGCGCAGGTAAAATTCAAGAGGCCGCATATGTAAAACTTCACTGGAGCTGAGCAGAAATGATTTTAGTTTCATGTTGGCTAATCCTTGCACTGTAGTTTGTGATCACACACCAACCGTCTTTTATACAGTACAGGTATGGGATCCCTTATTCAGAACCCCATTATCCAGAAAGCTCCGAATTACGGAAAGGCCATCTCCCATAGACTCCGTTTTATTGAAATAATTCACATTTTTAAATCGGATTTCCTATTTCTCTGTAATAATAAAACAGTACCTTGTACTTAATTTAAACTAAGATATAATGAATCCTTATTGGAAGCAAAATCAACCTATTGGGGTTACTTAATATTTAAATGATTTTCTAGTACACTTGATTTACTAAGCTCAAGTGAATTTTCGAAGTGAAAAGTTCGAATTTCGAAGTAAATACTTCGACCATTGAATAGGAGAATACGACTTCGAATTTACTTTGACTTCGATTCGAAGTAAAAATCGTTTGAATATTCGACCATTCGATAATCAAAGTACTGTCTCTTTAAAAAAAACTTTGAATTCATACTTCGCCAAATTAAAGCTACCGAAGTGCAATGTTAGCCTATTGGGACCTTCCACAGCACTTTTCTAAGATTTTTTTGATCGAATAGAAATCCTTCGATCGATCGCTAAAAATCGTTCGAATCGTTCGATTCAAACTATTTAATCGTTCGATCGAATGATTTCTATTCAATCGATCGAATACGCTAAAAATCCTTTGACTTCTATATTCGAAGTTGAAGGATTTCAATTCGAGGGTCGGATTTCTACGTTTTTGTTAACTTCGAAATTCGACCTTTAGTAAATCTGCCCCTTAAGGTATGAAGATGCAAATTATGGAATGGTTCGTTATCTGGAAAACCCCAGGTCTCGAGCATTCTGGATAATAGGTCCCATACCTGTACTGTGAAATAATGTGCTAGGAACTAAATGAGGGTATCCTTATTAAAGGGACAGCTCACCTTTGAGTTAACTTTTAGCAAGTTATAGAATGTCCCAATCTTAACAACTCTGCGGGTGTTCCTAAAGGGGCTGTTCACCTTTAAATTAACATTTAGCATCAGGTAGAGCGGGATATTCTGGGACAATGTTATTTACAAATTTTATTCAGCAGTTCTCCACTTTGCAATTTCAGCAATCTGGTTGCTAGTGTCCAAATTACCCCAGCAACCATGCATTGATTTGAATGAGAGACTGGAATATGAAAAGGAGATGGCGTGAATAGAAAGAGGAGTAATAAAAAGTTACAATAACCATACATTTGCAGCCTTACAGAGCATTTGTTTTTTTAGATGGGGTCAGCGACCTACATTTGAAAGCTGGAAATAGTCAGAGTAAAAAGGCAAATAATGCAAAAACTTTAAAAAAGAAAAAATGAAGGCCATTTGAAAAGTTGCTTAGAATTAGCCATTCTATAATGGCTATAAATTAAAGGTGAACCACCCTTCATTTTTTTTTGTTCTTAAATGATTTGCCTCCCTCTACTGCCTCTTTACAGCTTTCAACTCGGGGTCACTGTCCCCAGCAGCCAAAAAACTATTGCACTGTGAGACTAGAATGATATAGTTGTTCATTTCCCAGTCTTTCATTCAAACCACTGGCTGTGTGCCGCTGTAAATTGGACCCCAGTAACCGATTAGCTGCTAAAATCCAAAAACGGAGCACCAGCACCAACTGGTGTAAAACATGTGTCAAATAAAAGCATATTTATAAAGCTTTGTTGTTTATACATCTCATGTAAAAGAGTATTTTACCCACTAAATTGAGATTTTTCTAATATTCCCTACCATTTTTGTCACATAAATATCTTGGAAGCTCAGAGACTATGGGAATACAGCTTTTTATATATATATATACACCTCAGATTTTTTTATGGGCTTCCTTGACCATTTATTTAATTGGATGCATATTACACTGACTTGTGTTAGAAACATTGTGATTTCTGATTGATTTCATTCAATACTACCGATATATTTTTATGTGTATAAATATAGCAGAGTATGGCTGTTGCCTTTAAATTGCTGACTAATAAACACAAACAACCACATTTTTTTATTTTATTTTTTGTAAAAAGCTAATGATCAATTGAACAGAACAGGCTGTTTTTTTAAAAAAAAAATCATTTAGGCTCCTTAATGCAGCCACATTGTTTCTTCTTCTTGGTACAGGTATGGGACCTGTTATCCAGCATGCTTGGATCTGGGATTTTCAGGATAACGGATCTTTCCGTAATTCGGATCTTCATACCTCAAGTCTACTAGAAAATCATGTAAACATGAAATAAACCCAATAGACTGATTTTGCTTCCAATAAGGATTAATTATTATCTTAGTTGGGGATCAAGTACAAGCTACTGTTTTATTATTTACAGAGAAAAAGGAAATCATTTTTAAAAAAGTGGATTATTTGGATAAAATGGAGTCTCGGGAGACAGCCTTTCTGTAATTCGGAGCTTTCTGGATAACAGGTTTCCGGATAACAGATCCCATACCTGTTACCGTGTACATGTTATGCTGCTTTGTTGTTCTATCTTCCTTTAAAGGAGTCAAGCCAAAAAATAATTTTTGGCTAATAAAATAAAACATAATTCGAAGCAACTTTGCAATATATATTCATTACAAATTTTGTGTGGATTTTAAGTTGTTTTTATTGCTTTTGAAGCAGTGTTTGTCCCTTTCAATTCTCTGCCCTGGTGGCTCTGGCTTTTGAAACAATGTAACACAAGCCAATGGATTAATAGACCTGTCTTGCTGGATGAGGCTTTTATAACATTGTTTAAAAAGTAACAACTAGATGTTGCGCCAAATGCCTGCTTTCAAATAGCAATTACATGTACAAATAAATTTTAAAGCTAACCATTTTTTAATAAATTCATATTGCAAATTTGGTTATAATTGTGTTGTGTTTTATTAGGCTAGAACATTTTTTTTTTTGGTTGACACGTCCTTAACTTTGCAGAACTGTTCTTATACTGAGGTATGACTTATATTACTGCTGATCGCTTCTAGCTCAACCAAAGCGTCACCTTGTGACCATTTTGGAGAATGCAAGGATGCCTAAAACTGCCTTTGAGCATTAATGTAGTTTCATTCCATTCGGCATAATTGCCTTTAAGAATAATCACAGGCATCCTTCTTACGAAGTACTTGAACAAGGGATGTATTTGAAAGTGTATGCTATTTAAAGGAGAACTCAAACCCCCCACTAATAAAACCCCTACCCAGAATCCTACATAATCCCCCCCTCCGGCATAGGTGATAACACCTATAAGTGCCCCTTATTCTTTACTCGCTTATAGGTGTAGAGTAAGCGCAGCGGAGCTCGTGGGCGCCATCTTCCGGCTCTTGCAAGGGGGGGGAGCAGAGAGGGGGGACTATGTAGGGTTCGGGGTTAGGGGTTTTATTAGTGGGGGGTTGAGTTCTCCTTTAATGCACAATGCTCCTAACAGTGTGTCAAACAAAAATCTAGAAGCAGCCATATGTGCCAATGTTAAAAACTTCTCTTTGACAAGTCAGAAGTGTGGTGGGAAAATAATAAAGGTGCATTTTTACTAGGGATGCACCGAATCCAGGATTCGGTTCAGCCAGGATTTGGCCTTTTTCAGCAGGATTTGTCCGAATACTTCTGCCCGGCCCAACCGAATCCGACTCTGCATATGCAAATTAGGGGTGTGGAGGGAAGACTGAGCCATGGGGCACAACAAACTGCTATGAAATAAGTGGCAACAGTTCCTATTAGGGAGTGGCTTGGGAATCGTCATGGAGGGATTTGGACCAGATTTAGGAATGTTACCGTTTGTGGGTGAATATATTTACAAACAATGAATTTGAATGGTACAGCATAGGATTTAATCAGCAACAAAATAACAGGAATATTACATCTTATATAAACCTTGTATTTACATTCAAAACGTGAACATAAACATGAAATCAGTTAGCTCATGTACAAAAGAGGCTTCAACAGTTAAAATTTAGAATATTTCATTGCAAGTAAAACGAGGAATAAACTTACAATATGTTATCAGTGAAGAAATTAAACATAGAATCAAGGCAGACAAAATCATTTACAGATAAAACCATTAGTTAACCGATATCCCTTTTTTTAAATTATTAAAATGATGGATTAATGTTCCTATAGCAACATGAACATAGGGCACTTTTGCTTATGGGAATGTACCAGTGTCTTGTGTGACTATATGTAAATTATTGTAATATGATTTTATATATAAACAGGTATATGATCTGTTATCCAGAATGCTCAGGATCTGGGGCTTTCCAAATAATGGATCTTTCCGTAATTTGGATCTTCATGTCTTAAGTCTTCTAAAAAATCGTGTTAACATTAAATAAACCCAATAGGCTGGTTTTGCTTCCCATAAGGATTGATCATTTATATTTGGATAAATATATGAATTGTGAACGTTAAGGGGATCACAGCAGGGTTTGCACCATAAATGCAGGCCACTCCAAGTTGAAGGAAAAACAGTCCGTTTATTTTGAAATCAAACAGCTTTCAGCAGCAATCAGTGACAACAGAAAACAACTTCAGTCACCAACAGAAAGTCCAATAATAATTATTCAGCAGCTTTAGCAGTCACTACCCCAGAAGTCTAACCAGGCTTGGTCTCTGGGGAAAAAAACCCACCGGCAAAATCTCAACCAAATAGATTTGTTTTTGACTTATATGCTTTCTCTGTAATAAGACAATGTGGCTCATTTATAAACACAGTGCAGTAACAGGCACTGAAAGTCGGGCAGATCCCGATCGGGCAGCTTAATATATTCCATCGGATCGCTGCCATCATCTATGCATCTATGCGGTCTCGAGATCCGACCGTCCGTATTGGATCCATTATGATCTGATCGTTAGGCCCTAGGGCCACGATCGGATCAGCCCAATATCGCCTACTTCAGTGTGGGCATATCGGGGAGATTCGCTGGTTTGACGACTACGTCTATGGCCACCTTTAAACACACAAACCAAGCTGGCTTTATCTGTATGTATGTGTATATATATATATATATATATGTATATATATGTATATATATACATTTATTTTGCCCACAATGTGCCTGGCTGTGAACGGGACACCTGAGGGTGCAACTCACAAATCAGGAGCACCTACAGGCAGATGGAACTTCAGGAGCCCCGCGTGTTTTCTTCCTTGTGCCAGATGCATCTTTGAAGGTAGTACAAGAGCAAGTGTCCAGTGCACACCTGTCCATCACTACTAGTAGATGTGAGTACCAAGTGCAAACAATGGTGTAAATGTCACGACTGTAATTAAGCAGTATACAGTATTTGACATTGCAACAGACACACATTTTAAAAGACAACAATTGCCCCTATGTCAGTATATAGGCATGGGGCAGATAGTCGCATCTGCACAACGGCAGCCAGCAGAGGAACATTTGCAGATTCGGAGCAGTTTGTTTAACCAGGGGACTAAAATCTAATCCCAAATCAAACAAGTGGCTTCTCTGTACATTATTTAGCTGGTATGAAGGTGGCTGCAATGCCTATAGAGGGGGCACACAAGCTGATACATCTGGTGCAAAGTAGACGAATCTGTAAAGGCAACCTGCAGCCCCATCAGGTCACTGTAACCTACAAACACCAACAACTCACAGTGGGCGGCAAGACAATTGTAGTTCAGCAACATACATACTGCAGAATGTCTTACTGACCCCTGATCAGCCCAATGTGTGTTTGAGAGGGTGAAATAATATTTAAAGACCCCCAATCAGCCAGGACCCCTATACTAACACCTGGGCACCAGAGCAGCCGCAGGGTCTGCGCCCCTTCCTTCTCATTCCTCTGTCACATGTCCCCAGCAGTCTGATATATATAAGGTGATGTACCAGTCACAAACAGCACTCGCCTGGCTGGCTCCCGGCCCGCGGGCCACCACGTGCAATATGATCTCAATGAGAAAAGAAACTCACGTGTCACTAGCATTTTGCTCAATCGTCCCCAGTAAAACCAAAAAGAGCTTTCAAACTAGATCCTCACTGGTATCCATAGTCCTCCCGATGCTCCACTCGGCTCCCGTTCCCTCGCTTCATTCGTATGGGGCTTCAGGAAAAGTGCAACGTCCCGGACACAGGCACAGTAAGGAAACCCTATCCCGATCAGTAGGGTAAAACAGACTCAAGTTCAGCACTGAGGGGTGGGTGTGGGACGTTGCAGGGGCTCCGGTCCAGCCCATAGAGCTGCACTGATGTAACCGGGAAACAAACAGAAGGGAGATTTCCTTCCCAATTTAAGGGGTTATCACGTCCCATTTGATTAGCCCTATCTGCCCATTTTCCCGTCATTCAGAGCCATGTTGCCTGCACAGATGGAGCCTCATTGTTTGCCTCACACAATACCACAACAGAGCTCATTTAAATCATTTTATGGCTTCCCTACAGATGCAGCCTCCCCTCTAACCATGGACTGGCACCAGATCTAATTTTCAAAACCCAGTCACCTACAAAACCAGCCCAAAAGAGGCACTTCAAAAGCAGCCCAAAATAAAACAACATGTGCAGTGAAAAAAATGCTAAAAAATAAATAAATATATGTGAAAATACGCCTTTTTCAATCATTTGAAAGATTCGCCCCCTTCACAGGGACGTAACTACAGAGGAGGCTCGGGAGGTGTAGGGAACCCATGAGGCCCGAATACAGTTACAGTTTCAATAAATATTGGTAAAACCGTTCAGCCTCTAGACATTTTGGTGGCCAGCAGATTTTTGCCCCAAAATTGTCTGAAATTCAGCAAAGTCACCGGAAAATGCGAGAATACAGATCCCAAAATCTGGTAACTCCCAACTTCTACACCAGTCAGTCCATTGCATGCTGGTTATTGTAGTCTTACGTTAAACTTGGCAGTCGGCAAATTGTTAAACAAAAACTACATTGCCCAACATGCATCGGGAGACGCAGGCTTGGCACTAGTGATGCGCTGGTCGGGTTTTCCCCGACCCTAACCTCCACTCGCGGTATATAATAATTGTATAAGGGAAGGAAGAAAATAACTTCAAATGTGGCTCTATATAAATTCTTTGAGCCAGGCCACACACAGTTGGACAGTAATGGTCTCTTATAAGCATTGCCCTTTGCTTCTCTTATTTATTAGCAAGAGGCTGGTTTTTACATGGGATTTATAATGCTACTTTGTTTTAACATCTCATATCACTATAATTATCAGATTTTGGCTTGATTCCTGCTTCCGTTATTCAGCATTGTGCACAAAGATTGGCATTCTTACATTATAAAGCAGGATAAGTACAGTGGGCAGAGGTCAGCTAAGCATGGAGAAGATTCTTGGACCAGAACATATGGATCAGCTCTATGCAATATGTTCAGGGCAGTGGTGTCACTAGATGTTACTGGGCCCCACAGCAAATTAATTTTAGGGCCCCAACATATCCAGAGGTTTTCCTGTTTTACCAATATATGTTGAAGTTGCTCATTAAGTAGCCTAGGGCCTCATGGGGCCCCTATACCTACTGGGGCCCCTGCAGCCACAGGGTCTGCTTCCTCTGTAGTTACACCCCTGATTCAGTGTCTGGCCGGCAGAGGAGTAGCAGAGGATATCCGGTGGGTGCAAGCCTGGTATACTCCAACTCTATGTCAATTCCTGTAATATTTAAAAAAAAAACGCTTTGTGGGTTATTTATCAAATTCCAAATTTATCACAATATTTTCTGCTACAAACTCCGATCAAATCCGCTCAGGTTTTAACGCTTATTTATTATAACATTTTCCCGAAAATTTGCTTTGCGGGAAAAAATAATCAAATTTTCACGGTTTTTCACTTTTTTTTTCGTAATTTTCACCTGAAAACTCTGAATACTTCAGGGTGTTGCACAAAACCCAGCACATATCAAAAAAATCATTGGGACTTCTCCCATTGACTTATATTCAACTTCGACAGGTTTGAGATGTTGGATTTTCAGATTCGGACTTCTCCATCCTCAGGGTTTAATAAATTCATTTTAATATATATTGGTGATGAGAGTTTGGGGGACCCTCAAATTATTTTGCTGTGGGGCCCAGTAACATCTAGTTATGCCACTGCTTGATTCATAATGCATACAGTATACCCATGCTTTCTACTCATAGGCTTTGTCAGTATAAAAGCTAAAGGACAAGGAATGGCATCCCCTTTATTAATTTAATTGCTTACCAGATACCATTGGCTGGTGCAATTTTTAAAGAAGACAAACACCCGCCTTTTGGATTATCATGAATTTATAGGGATTTAGGGATGGATTGGGAGGATTGATTTTTATGTATTTTGATTTATTTAATTTTTTAGATTAGAAGATTTTTTTAAGATTTTGGGGATAGGAATGGATGTATGGAGGATTGGGAATTATTTATGTGATATCTGATTGGATTTGGGGGAATTAGGGGATTAAATCTTAGAGAGGATGGATTGATTTGGGGAGATAGGAGGATATTTGATAATGGGAAGGGATGGGGATTTGAATTTGGGGGGAATGGGATTAGAATTTTAGAATTTGGGGGATTAATATTTTTTTTTAGGGAATATTTTTTTTAATAAGGAGATAATTATTGGGGAAAGACTTAAGGAATTTTATTAGAAGATAGATGATGGATATTTAAGATGATAAGAAGATTCAGGTTTTTTTTACATTTATTTATGATTTTGGGGAGATATTTAGGGGAGAGTTAGGAAGATTATGGAGTGATAGATGATACCACTATGATTGGATGGGGGGAGGAGGATTTACATGGATGGAGAGATGGGATTTTTGGATAGGGATTTTTAGGAGATGGAGAATTTTTGAAAGGGGGGGAGATAAGGATGGGATATGGATTATTAGATATGGAGGATGATTTTTGGGAATTCGATGGGGGGAGGGGGGATGTTTTATTTTATTTTATGAGGGAATTTTTACTCTATGGGGATTAGATTTTTATTAAGATTTTTAATTAACTGGAGGATTTATTTTTAGATTGATATTTATGGATTTTTGGGATAATAATTGATTTTTTAATGGATCTTAGGGATAATGGGGATTTATATTATTGATATTGATATATTTTTTTATATTTTTTTTTTGGGGAAGAGAGGAAAGAGATGGATAAGGAATAAGATGGATTGGAATTCTAGATACTTAAGGGATGAGATTTAGGAGATTTATGGAATATTTATATATAGGGGATTTTATTAGATATTATTGGAAGAAGGATTAATTAAATTTATTTATATTTGATATGAGAATTATATGGATTTTACTTGAGGATTTTGGGGATAAAGATGATTTGGGAGGATCTTAGAGATGGATGATTAATTTATGAGAAATTAGAATTTATGAAAGGATAGGGGAAATGGAATTTAATTATTTTCTAGAATAATATATATATTTAATATTAATGGTAAGATTTATTTTGGATGGATTTTTTTATCCATAAATCTTTACTAAAGAATTTTATATTGATGATAATGGGGAGATTAGAGAGAAGGAATTGACATTTGATTTTTATTAAATTTAATCTGAAAAAGGGATTTTAAATTATGGGGAAAGAGGGATGATTTAGGAATGAATTGAAATATTGAGAAGGATGATTTGGGAATTGAATTGATATTTTTGAATATAAAAATTAATGTATTGGATAATGTGATATAGATTGATATTTGAAAGGGGGATATAATTTTAGTTAATATGGGGGGAGATTTTATTTGGGGATTTTGATATATTGAGGATAGGATTCATTGTTTTTTCTTTTGAAGAATTAGATTATAGGATTTTATTAAAATAATTTTAGTGGGAGAAAATTTGATTAAAGGAGGATTGTTTATTAATAATGGATTATATATGATTTTAGATTATTTGATTCGGATGATATTTAACTCTTGAGATTATTTATATTTATATTATATTTTAGATTGATGGAATAATTTACAGATTTTTTTTTAATGATATTTTATAAGGATTATAATTTATTCGGATGACTTATAGATATATAGAAGGATTATTAGATTTGGAAAATTTTACTTGGATTGAATTTTATTTATTTTGATATTTTGAATAGGATTAATTGATTACGGATTTAATGATGGGGGAAGAAGGATATTGGAGATGATTTATAATTTTTTTGAATGTTTTTTTGATTGGATACTGAGATATTTTATTTTTTGGGATGGAGGATGGGATTTGGGAGAATGATTGGAGGGATATCATAAAATATATATTGAAGGGGGGGAATATTGAGAGTTGGAGGGACTATGGAATGGGGAGATGAGAATTTTTAGTTTTTTTGAATTTTGTATTTGGAAGATTGGAAGGATATTGATACGATGGGAATTATTTTATTATAGGGAAGGATTTTTGAGGGATATTTGAGGGGGGGATGGAATGGGGGGATTTTTGATAATTTTATTTTTATAGGGAATTTTGATTTTAGATTGATGGGGATAGATTATAGGGGGGAGGATGAAGAGACTATTTGGGGGGGATTAATGATTAGAGGGGGGGAATTAATTGGGAGATTGATTATTTTTATTATATATTTGAAGATTTTTTTGGGAATATTTTTGATTTTATTATTTAATTTTATAAAAGAGGTATTAAATGGGGATATTTATCTTTCAGATTTTTTAATTACGGAGATTGATTAGAGGAGGAAGATGAGATGACAAAAATTGATAGGGAATAAATTTGTATATTGAAGTGACATTTTTTGAAGAGAGGAGGATTTGATTTTTGGGATTTATTTTTGATAGATTTTTATTTTTTCATGAGAGTTATTTTTTGGTGGGATATTTTGGGGAAAAATGTTTGGAGGAAATTGATATTTGGGATAATTAAATGATATTATATTACTTTTGGAATATATTATAGGATTTTTAGGGGGATTTAATTTAGAAATGGGGTGAGAATGGAAAAGGATATTAATTAGATTTTATGTAAAATGGGGAGAATTAATGATTTTATATATTGGAATTTTTTTGAAAATTTTTATGGGATTAAGATTGGGGATTTTTATTATTTAATTGATTATGGAAGATATAAATATTATAAGGGGATGAGGAGAAGATTTATTGGGGATGTCTTTTATTTTAGGGATTTTATGGAAGGGAGGAGGATTTTAGAGATTATAGGATTTTTAGATTATAATGGAAGATATGATATGAAATTGATTTAAAAGGGATGGATGGGGGGGAAGATTATAGAAATCTATGAATTATTTTTATTGGATTTACTTGGATTTTGGGGATTTATTATTAATAGGGAGGAGAGGAAATATTGGATTGATATATTGAAGGGGGATGAGGATGATTTAATTGAGAGATTTTATATGGATAATTGATTTATTTGGGAGAATTTGTTAGGGATGAATTTATTGGGAAATTAGGGAGAGGGATGAATGGGATTTTTACCTTTTTGATATTATTATTTTTGATATGAGAGGATTTGTTCTTTTTTAGGGGATTTAGGAGGGGAGGATTTTATAATTTTGGATTTTGGGAATATATGGATATTATAATTTTTGATGATTTATGATTATGATGATTATGCGGATTTTGATGAGGATTGATATATATGAGATTGATAGGAGGGAATTTTTTATTTGATAATGATTTAATTTTATTGATATTGGGGGGGGAGATAGATAATTTAATGGATTGATTTTTTTTTATTTTTGGAAGAAATTTTTTATTTTTTTTAAATATGGATATTAGGGGGGAATGGATATTGATTGGATTTTTTTTATATTGGATTAGATATTGATTATTTTGAGGATTTTAAAGGAGAATTTGTGATTTTGGGATGATTGATGGATTTTTTATAGGATTGTGGGAGGATGACCTGATTATTGAATAGATTTGGATGGATTTGATTATTTTTTTAAGGATTTGAACTGGGGAACATGAATTTGGAAGAGAATTTATATGAGAAATTTGGAATATTAATTTGGAGAGGAAGGGGAGAGAGATTGGACTATGAGATATATATTAGAGATAAATGGGATTAGGAAATGGATTATTATTATTATTTGATTTTAAGAGATGGGATTGGGGATTATGGATTTTAAATAGGATCAACATTAAGAATAATGGATTTAATAGATTTATTTAATTGATTTGGGATTATAATAGGGAGATTGGGGATGATTAATATTTTTGAGATTTTTAGAGATTATTTTTTGATTGATGATATGATTTGAGATTTTTATTCAATTATAATAGAGGGATTTTTGAAATGGGATTTTAGAATATTATAAGATTTAGGGGATTGAGGTGAGGATGATTTGGAGAGATATATTTTTAATTTTTTGATATGGATTTTTTTGATTTAAGGGAGGATTTTATAATTATATTGGATTAGATTTTATATTGGGGATGGGAAAGAAGTTTTTTTTATATTGGGGATTTGATTAAGATAAGGATTATTTAATTGAAGGAAGGAAATTTTAATAATATGAAATAAATTTTTTGAGAATTTTGGGATTTAGGAAGGAAAGAGATATTACTATATATATGATATTGGATAGGAAATATTTTTAGGAAGTTTGGAATTTAAGGATTTTAGAATTTTATTTTTAGAGGATTTAATGGATGATGATTTAGATGATATAATGAATTTGGAGATGATGGAGATTTAAATTTTGATTAGGGAATATTATGAGATGGATTTTTTTTATTGGAATGTTTTTATTTGGGGAAATTTTTTGGAAATTGGGGGGGATACTCGGATGAGGATAATTTTTGGGGGGGGGGAATGATGAATTTTGAAATTAGATAGGATTTTTTTTATTAATTATATTTGATTTGGATTGATTAAAGGGAAGAAATTTTTGGAGGGGATTTGAATATTATTATTAAATGGATTACGATTTTACCAACAGAAAGTCCAATAATAACAGAAATAGCTTTATTCCAGCAGCTTTAGCAGTCCCACTACCCCAGAAGACATAACAGGCTTGTGTCTCTGGGGGAAAAAACCCACGGCAAAATCTCAACCAAATAGATTTGTTTTTGAACTATATGCTTCTCTGTAATAAACAATGAGCTCATTTTATAAACACAGTGCAAATTTGCCCCTGGGCATAAACCATAGCAACGCAATCAGTTGATTGACTTTTTCAGGTTCAGCTGCAGGCCTGAAAGCAATCATCTGATGTCGCCCAGCGTTACTGGCCAGTGCAAAGTTGCCCAGTGTTTAGAAATATTTATAAATAACCGCCCAGTAACTTGACTCAATTGATAAGTATCTGCAGAAAACTAAGTTGATGCACAACAATCCTATGGTTTATTTTGAGTGTTTTTCTATTATCTATAAAAGGCCTTATAGGACAAAATCATATCAAAACGGGTGCCCCCACCAGAGTGGGACTTACTTAAAGCCACATGGGGGTAACAATATTTTATTTCAAGAAAATCCCCTGAGCGATATGCACCTGATACTGGGTGGAAACCACACTGGGGCCTTGGCCATGTTAGCGGCACATGCGCAATAAAAGTGGCCCGGACATGTGATGTAGGATCGGGGAACACCTTACCCAGTCACCACGTCAAATAACGATCAAGCCGAGGGGGGCACAGCTCTCAATTAAAGTGCCTACCTTTAGTTGTGAAAATTGTATATGACAGATGTCCTTTAAAGCCATTCCGCATTAAAAAAAAAAATTAAAAATCCAGAATATTCAGAAACCTAGGAAATAGACTGCAACCCACCCCTCAAATTATTTTCACTGACGTTTCACGTATAATGGTATACTCGTTTCAAGCAAACTTAGGAAACAAATTCACAAAAGTGTTTATGTGAAAATGCAACTTTACTTCAACTGTGATGTTAGTGAATAAGTGACATGCGTTATGGATCATGATTAGCCTATGGGAATTCAGCGACACAAGATAGCCATGGATGTGGGTCGTGGATGGACTTCCGATGGTTTTACTGCAGAAGCCACCCAACTACCATACCATAAACTGATGGACATTACTATTCAGAGAAATAAACTGGCCAACGAATGAAGGGAAACTATATGTCTTATCTCTGATTAAGGGTGCTGCACAAAGAGCAAGCACAAGCAACTGGGACAATCATGGTGCAAAATCATTGTGATTATTACAACCTTGTTAACCTTAATCCCATTGTGTTTATTTTTTTTTAAGGAGAAGGAAAACTAGCCACAATTGTGCAATCTATAACACTATATTTATTCTGCAGAATGCTTTACCATACCTGAGTCAACCTCTCTAGAATCTCTCTCTCTGTTTATTTAGGATATCAGTTGCCATATTAGCTTGGTGTGACATCACTTCCTGCTTGTCTCTCTCTGCTCACTTATAGCTCTGGGCTCAGATTACAGCAGGGAAAGGGGAAAAGGGAGCAAACCGAGCATGCTTAAGCCCTAGCCCTGGAGGTTTATGCTGAAAACAGGAAGTCTGATACAGAAGCCCATGTGCTCCTTTTAAATGTTTTTCAATAGGCGTAAACCCCAGGTCCCAAGTATTCCTGATAATAGATTCCATATGTGTACAATATTATATAAAAAGTACTGGTTAAAATAATACGTCCAATCGGTCTTAAAACTACCAAGAACAAGACCGATTGGACGTAGTATTTTAACCAGTACTTTTCCTTACTATACTTCATTAAAAATCTTTAAAATTTTCAGGCAAAAACATCCCATTTTACTTTTTCTTTTTTTCTGTTCTCCATATACAGTTCACAGAAGCTATCTTCCAGCTCTTCGGAATGGGAGCGGCATATTGGCAATTTCTGTGACTTCCGGCGCATGTGCAGTTGTGCCGGATAGGAAGATTGCTTCAACTATGCATGCGCCGATACAGCGATCTCATTCCAAGATTATTGAAGAGAAGAAGATGGCTCCCGTGAACTCCGCTGGACAGAATCTGCAATGAGGGGTAAGTAAGGACTTAGGGGCATTTGCCTGTGGGTAGCAGTTAGGCTGGGGGGGGGAGGAGGGAGGGGGTCTATGTAGGGTGGGGGGGTTGGGATTTTTTTTACTTTAGGGTTTAATTCTCATTTAACCCCAGACGTGCCAGTATATTCACTACAGAAAGAGGATAATCAGCATTTTAACCCCGGACTGACAGTATAATCAGTGTAGAAATGGCTAGTGAGCACCCCATTTATAGCTAGACTAAGCAGCAAAAGCAGTGCCAACAACTGAGCACTCCATTAATTCAACCATACCAGTAATCCTTTTTTTAAATTGATTTGGAGGATTTCTGTCTTAACTTTGTTGTGTACAATGTAATGGGATTTATTCTGCTTTCTGTAAATTATAGGAATGAGTGGGCTACAGCTGAACTAATGGCTTTCCTCTATGGAAGGGAACACAACATTCTTCATGCCTGCAGCAGTTTGGCATCACTAAGCCTGCTGACTGCGTGAATTCCTTCCCAGTGACCTGCAGGTGTCTATATAACAAGCTGGAGCTGATTGGCAAATCTTTGTCCCGGTTCTACAACAACTGCCTGCTGATTGGCTGAACATTTCTCTAGCCAGTACTTCCTTGAAATCAGAGGCCCTGTGACAGTTGGGAGTTTTTTTGCCTTGAGAAAAACAGCAGCAGCTTCTTCCTTCTCTAATAAATGCCTTTTGGTGTTAAAATGATGTTCACGGGACAGTTATAATTCAACAGGGGTGGATAGATTAACTTGCCGACCCCTCTCATCCACCAGGGTTATATGTTCAGTTGCCTAGTGGTGCATAGCAGGAACAGTAGTCAGTTTTAAACCAGCTGATTAAAATGGATGATTAAAATGGATGCTCTGCTTTTTCTGGGAGCCAATAAGTAAAAAAAAAGCTATTAAAGCTAAAGAATCACCATCTGAGAGACGCGCAATTGCAGCACCGCCTCAGTTACTTTCCTTAGACTGAACTCATGCAGCGCTGAGGGGCTTATGGAAAACAACCTGTGTTTAAACTACACTACATGAATTGGCACAAAGTTGCACTCAGCAGCTCACTGAATTCTTTTTATTCGCACCCATTAGTTCACTTGCACTTTTGTCCAGGGACTCTATAATCAGACATAAATTCAAAATAAGAATTCCAAAATGATATTATTTTAAAGAAACAAACATATCTTTTTCCTCCATTATGAAAACGTGGATTTGCAAATTACAGGTCCAAAGAAATTCAGAAAATCCCAGCCTGAAATCTCACCCTTGATCTGAGGATGAATCCATTATATTCTTGCACCTCCGAGGTACTTTCTACTTACTGCTACAGTATATATACGATATATAAATGATCTAATATGTTGTTACACGTCAGATGTATGATGTGACTGAATAATATCTAGATTGAAACATGCAACTTGTCAGCTTACACATAATAATAATAACAATACAGATTATTATTTCAGACTGCTGTGAACAACTTTGGGCATGGGGCTGCTAAACCTTTGAGCTGATACAATAAGACCAGAATATAAAATACAGCATTTCCAGACATTGTTAGTTCTCCTTTAAAGACACATGGTTAATCAAAAGTTGTTTCACATTACCTAATTGGCTATTTAATTATGAATGGTCCCTAACATATAAATGAATGTTTTCCAAGTAAGCATTGTGTAACTGCTTAAACTCATTCCCAGTTTTACACTCCTCTGCTCTACGTGCTCCTCTACTGTCTGTATCACACACTTGGGTAGATCATTGAGAGGAGACAGGAGTTGCAGCTGTTACTGTTATATCCCAGTGTTTAAGTCACTTGCAGACTGAAAGAGATTAGTGCTATTTAACCAACACATTTTTCCAAGTAAGCTGAAAAACAATACATTCAATATGAAATATCCTTTTTATTGTATTTTAAGCAATATTACAGAACTTTTCATTTTATTATAATCACAGAACATTTCAGAAGCATCACAGCGAGGTCTTTTTCCAAACTTCATCTATCATGTTACTTTGTATAGATGATTCCACCGTATCCAAGAGGTTGTTCTACATCTGTGAATGGTGTATTCATAAAGTCTTCTACATTTTTCTTATAATATTCAAAGTATTTTGCAGTTACACAGAAACATCCTGCTCCGACCAAAGCCATAAATGGACAAATGTAGAGGATAAATTCCATTGCGTGATTCTGTATCAGGTCAGACTCTGAGTAGTTTTATCTCATAAATTTTAAAAATCTATTGAAAATAAATATGGTATGTGTTATAATGCGGCATTTGCTGAGAATTCAATTTTATATATATATAATATATATACCACACACACACACACACACACACAATACACACACATTTCCAGCTGACAAAAAAGGTTATTAACCCTATTTACTAGAGTTTGCAATTTTCAAAAACCGAAGCAGCCTACTTACCCATAAATGTTCTTTCTCGCCTCCTTCTTTTCCAAGCAATCCTATTATTGACTTTCAGTAAATGACCAAGAGCGGCGGTTTGGGATACACTACCATCTGGGGAAAGAGAACAAAATGTATAGGGTGTAAGATTTTGGCAACTATAGGTGACCCAGATAACAATTAGGGGCACATTTACTTAGCTTGAGTGAAGGAATAGAAGAAAAAAATCTTTGAATTTCAAATGTTTTTTGGCTACTTCTCATCAATGCTCGTTACTTAGACTACGAATCGAACTATTCGAACTAAAAATCATTCGACTATTCGACATTCGATAGTCCGAAGTACTGTTTCTTTCTAGCAATTTTCTGATCGAAGGAATTTCGATTTTAATCGTTTCGATGTTTCCTAGGATCGATCGATCAAAGTAATTAACCCTCGATATCGGACCATTAGTAAATTGCCCCTTAGTGTACAACGCCTTTATCTAAATTTTGGCCTGATGCATTTATCCTTTTCTTAGGAAATTTTTCTGTGATACTGCAGCCATATACAAACTGCAAATATCATACTCCAGATTCTCTGGTGCTCAGCCTTCATTTAATACATGCACACGTATAATTTCAAAGAAGGTAAGTGTGCACCGACTATTGACCACAGAGGGAACCATGTAATACCACCAAGTCAAAGGTGGCAGTTCCACCAGGGTTTCCCTGCATCAATATGCACTGAAATGAGCCTTATAGAGTTGATCTGAACCCTACACCCCATTCAGTTTTACATACATTAGCTCAGCTAACACCTTTGTAAGCATTTGGGTGGGATCATTTGGGGGGGGTGAGTCCAAGAAGAAAAATACATTACCATGATGATTTCGTTGATAAGGACCTTGTTCATAGCCAAACAAATCCCATTTAGGAAGAAGAGAATCTGTTGAGAAAAAGTGAGGACAGTTTAGGTTGAATGAAGTTCATCTTATAGAATGTATAGTTACAATGCTTAACAGTTTACATAAAGTAGTAATGCAATTGTAAAACTTACTTGGGATACGACAGAACTAATTCCTACAAAAAATAATCCAAAGCACATAAGTGGGACAGAGACCAGAAGTGCTACGATACACACAACTGGCTCTCCATGTGGATTCCGCTTTTATAATGTGCATTGATCTTCACGCCGAGAATAATGCCGATTGCAGTAGCAAGACATTGCACAATCCGTAGATCAATCTAAAAATAAGAAGAGAGATTATTGTTAGTTAAACATGCAACATCCTTTTTCGGTTTTGGAAATAATCATTTCAAGGAAGCTGCAACCATCTGAACTTGTATGAAGTAAAACAACAAGTAAGTAATTGGTGAAAGTTAATTGCAGACACATTAAAATCTACAAGTCCAATATATATTTGTGTGTAATAGAGGCAGAATTTGGCAAGTAGAGAAGGAAACGGGGTTTACCTGTCATCGAAGGTGCAGTCAACTGTCAGACAAGGCTGGTGATTATTTGACATCATGCGAGCATTTCTCAGTACATTCGGAGCATATGTATACATGCTATTAGTAATGAACATACTAGCTGCATAACCCAAAACAGCAAAGACCAAACAGCGGCTGAAAGAAGAGAAATGATATGGATTACAATAAGGGACATTTTTCTACTTGACTTGATTTCATGCATCACTGATACTCGACTAATACCTCCAAAATTTTAATGACCCCATTTCTATCGAGTAAGGCGTAAATTATGATCTCTACGAAGCTCATATTTTGACTTTTCTGCATGTTTTAAAAGCACCCTAATACGGGAAATCGTAATAAGTGGTATTTTTCTGTCCATTCCATTCATTTAATTTGAAATAAGATCATTCATATACATGAGCGTCAAGCAAAAAACATAATAATTGAAACAGGAATCTCTCACATCTAAAGGGAGAATCTGTTGAGAATAATATGAGGGTACTGCCATTCTGGGGGGTGTTACTAACACTTTAATTTACTCAGTGTTATAACTGTGTTCATACACGGGCTTAGCTAATATTGCCTGTCTAACAGATGCCGGACCGAACATAAAAGATAAAGAGAGTACTCACTTTAAAATCAGATCAAAAATATCAGAGTAACTTTAGTTCTCTTCTGATATATTTCAGCCTTCAACATAAAACCACCTCGACCTGGCTTTCTCATCACTGCTGCTAGAAGCACAAGAGCCACCACATCAAGCACAGGTGCAATCTGTTTCCAAATAAAAAATAAATATCAGTTATGTGACCCAGCATATGAGAATAGAGAATATATTTCTCAAAATGTGAAATAAAGCCCCCAGCAGATTAACAGAGTGAAATGTTGCCACTGTCTCTTCATTCCTGTGCATTTTTAAGCATATTTATTATAGGGTGTAAGTGAGAGTTTACTCACTTTACCTCAAAAAATCTCTTACAAGTAAATACCGAGAATGGAATCGTCTCCAGGACCTGTGGCGAGTTCTATATTAAAGTTTGAGAAGTATGCCCCTTCATGTTTGCAAGGTAATGATATGATTTTATACTGGTATATATATAATAGCACCCCAGCCTTTAATACCTCCATATATATTTTTCTTACCCGCAGTGCCATACGCCAGTCGGTTCCTATTACGCTGGCTACATACGTTCCAATAAAGGTCCCCGCAAAACTGTAAAAACAAAAAAAAGGACAGGGTTAAAGTAAAGTAAGTGGCAGTAAGTGGAATTATTTTCTATCAGCTTAGACTCTCATTATTATATAAACTCACAGGAAGATATAGGAAAAGAGTCATTTAGGGGCTTACAGTTGCCATGCTAGAATGCAGATTGTACAGAAAAAAAGTCCTAACAATCTTAGATACAAAAAATGGGTACTTACGTTCCAATAGTGTTGAGAATGTAAAGTAAGGTCAGCATTTTACGTCGTTGGTCAGTATCAAAAAGTTCTGCTACCAGCATTGGAGCAGCAGCTAAATAATGGCTTTTTACGGATTCCATGAGACTTCGAAGTAACACAAACGTCCAGAATGACTAAAGAATCAGAAAGATACAAATTAAAAACTCATGCATTGATAGGATACAGAGTGAACAAAATGAATTGCTGTGTAGGTACTGTCTTTATATGTTTAGTGAATTGAAATGCCATTGGCTGTCATAAACAGATTATTACCTTCTCTGAAACTAAAGTACTGCCAATGCCGAACATGACCATTACGGCGACAACTCCTGATATTACTCTTAGTCCGGTGAAGGTACTCCAGAAATAAAATAATATCGGGGCCATGGTTGCACAGCTGCCAACAAACACTATATAGAGGGGAGAAAAGAAGACTGTGAGATGCCAATTGCAAATAACAAGATATACATGAAACTATAGATTCATTAGGTAGCAGTTTATAGTAATAAGTATAATGACAGATAGGATGATATGATAGTATCTTAAACAACAGATATAATGAGAAATTAAAGCATTAGAGATAATGGCAAACAAAGAATTTTAGAAGAATGATGCAAATAAACCATATATTACTTAGAGTTATAACTGACGAATAAAAGTCCGTTATTTCGAATTCCTCTTCTATGTAGGGACGGACAGCTAAAAAACAAATTGGAGAAAGAAGAGAAAGAAATTAGGATTTTGGTTGGTTCAAATGCAGACATTATACTCTGATATATCGGGACGTCTTGGATTCTAAAGTAAATAAGTCCAAACTTACATTTATAAATGATGTTGTCCGTATTACTCACTGCCATAAGGAAAGCAAGTGCAATAATAAGAAGTATCGAGCAACATTTGCCGAGTTTAGGGAAATCCGGTTCATCAAGCTTTTCATCCTGTTTTTCAATATCGCTTTTTCAAAAAAATACTGATCTGTTTCATGTTGGATGCGCTTTGAACTGATAAAATAAGCGAATCTAAAGATTTTGTCATATATGTAGTTGTAATTGTTTGAATTATTTGCCAAATGATTCTGAAATGACAAGAGAAAAGATATCAGTGGTTATGAAATAAAAAACCCCATAAAAGGCAAATATTCACATTTCCATTGTATAATATCTGCTGTACTGTATATTAGCTACCTGTAATGTGATCTTAAACATCTGTATTGTCAATAACAGGCTCACATTGACTCTATTTTCCAACGTATTCCAACTTAAGCTATCAGTTAATACATACAGGTACTTTCTGTTCCACTAACCATAAAAATAAATCATTAAGATTTGTGTACAGTAGAAGTGAAATTTGTTTGTAGCAACAACAAAAAAGGTGTAGAGTCCTGAATCGTTCTTCGGCTAAAAGAACCATATTCGCTAATACTTTATCTTCTGCTTTGTTTAGGCCAAGTTTGAAGTAATTAGTTTATTTTCTTTTTTTCCCAGCCAAGGGTTTGTACCATTACAGACAACAAAATACAGTTCTAACCCAGCTTCTATTTGGCCTGCCAGACAATGTGGATAAATAGTAGATATTACATTGCCAATAATTAAAAAGCCACACAGACTATATACTATATATATAACATATACTGTACAAATATGTGTGTAAAAATGAATACAAGAATGATCACTATTTAGTATTTTTGCCGCTTTAATTGAAAAGATCAGCTAAACCTAATAACCAACCTCTCACTGGTAAGAAACCCAGAGGGTGGTATATTTGTAAACCATATGAACAGCATGAGAATCCCCCCAAAAATAAAAGGTCTTTAAAATTTTTATTGACAGCTAACCCCAATACACTGAAGCTAAAACACCTTTTGAAATAAATATGAGTTCCCCAATCAAATGTCTCTGTGTAGGACGGAACATTGGATTTACACCATTAAAGTTTTACACAGAAGTCCCATGAGTGCTCTGTGCTCTTGCTTGCTGTCATTACTTTTTGTGGCAGAACCTGGGCCTTTTTTGCCTTTTCTTTAGGAGTGAGTGTGCTGCTTTTCAGAATATATATATATATAATATATATATATATATATATATATATATATATATATATATATATATATATATATAGATATATAGATATAGTAGATATATATATAGTAGATATATATTTTGCATTGGTAAGCAGCGCACACCCAAAGACCCGGTCTTCCATTGATGATATATGGGTGCAGGGGTCAAATTTAATGCATACAGTTGTTGTTGAAAAGACCCACACTCCAATTCTTTGTTAATCAATAAAATTCTTTATTAGGTACATCAATCCGAAGTTTCGGCCACATTAGGGCCTTTTTCCAAGGAAACGGTCGGATTGAGGTACCTAATAAAGAACTTTTGTTTGATTAACAAAGAATTGGAGTGGCGGGTTTTTCAACAAAACTATATACATCACTTTGTACCCATGATGACATGTATAATGTGTCCAATTCCAAGATATAATTAATCCCTTATGGAAGCAAAACCAGGCCTATTGGGTTATTTAATGTTTAAATGGAATTTCTAGTAGACTTAAGGCATGAAGACCCAAATTACGGAAAGATCCGTTATCTGGAAAAACCCAGGTCCTGAGCATTCTGGATAACAGGTCCGATACCTGTATGCTTAAATCCATTTCATACATGCCAACAGGCTGAAAGCCTATATGTACTATATCCTAAACATCTCTATACTATAGCTAAACCCTGGGTTTTATTTTTTACTTATAAAATATACTTATAAAATATATATAAACGTATACATGTCTATAAAATTGGTATTTGATGCTAAGAATTTCATTATTATGATAAAAAGAGCAGTTACTTACAGAATAAACATGTTGTTATGTGTTCTTGTTGAGATTTAAATAACAATGATCTCTCATCAACAGGCTAAGAGCAAAGCCTTCGTAGTTTGTGATGATGTCACAATGGCCTGCTGTTTATTGTGATGATGTCACACAGAGATTGTGATGATGTCATAATGGATTGCCTATTTGTTGTGATGATGTCACTCTTGGTTGCTATAGAAACCCATAGCCTGCTTAATCAGGGTTACTACAGGTCAATGAACTGTAGTAGAACTGTAGTAGAAATAGAAAAGCCAACTATAACAGGGTCTGCTTCAACACTGGATTAAAACAAACATGGATTCAGGAATGTAAAATAAAAATGTCTCATCAGCAGGCAAAGAAATGTATCATTTACAGCCCAGCGGCAACATTTCAACTGTATTTCCTCTGACACTGACCCCACATTTCAGAGAAAAGTGTCTTTTACTAAGCAATACTTCAAATATGGGTTTAGTTCTTGAATTGGATCTTGAAAGATTTTTCTACCAAAGCCAACAGCGTGATCTATTTACATCATTTTGACAGTTTGGAAATCCCAACTGGCCATGTGTCTGTGTAAATGCAATGTGGCAATGGATTGTAAGCTGCACTGGGGCAGTGACCGATGTGAATGATGTATAATAAGTGGAAGGTGCTGCAGAATATACCAGCAGCATATGAATAAAAATGAATAATGACAATATACTTGCTATGACAGACTGGGCCTTTTATCACTGTTCTGAAGAATTACCCAGGGGAAAAACCTTACATAAGGCAATAACAATGGAAGTGGAAAAGGGAGGTGTTTTCCTGGGTGCTTTTCATCTTCTTTAGGCCGTTGCACATTGAAACACGCAAGCAGCTAGCAGTTTGCTTATGCTTATGACGAAGTGGTTTGGTCCACGAAACGTGTGAAGCGTGTTAAGTTTGTGCGCTCTATGATTTTAAAAATGTTTGAACAATAAACTAGTGTTTTTAGCCCGGTAAGTGCTCCGTGTCTTGGAGATTTTCATTCAGCTAGCAGTTTGGGAAAGGACAATTTGAGTTCACAATGAAAGATATGGGTTCCATATTGAAAAGGCACAGTATGTGAGCAGCAAGGATAGGGGCAGGCAAACATAGAAGCTATAAAACTGGGTATAAACTGTGGTTATGTCCGAAAATGAGCAGATTCCTTTTCCTATACACATCAGGATAGAATATTGCACTCATCAGGAATATGGGCAAACAAATTTGAGTGCTCCCATGTTGATATTCTGTCTGTTGAACTAAGGTTGTTATTTTTTTTTTTTCGTGTGCAACAAATGGTTCGGGATTCAGCCTTTTCCAGCAAGATTCAGCCGAATCCAAGTGCCTGGCGGAACTGAATCCTGAAAAATCACGTGACTTTTCGTCAAAATTTTTTTAACCACATTCGCAGCATGTGGTTCTCTTTCCCTCTTTTACCCCTAATTTACATATTCATTTACGGTTCAGATTTGGTTTGGTATTTGGTCAAATCTTTCACAAAGTATTCAGGATTGGGCCAAATCATAAAATAGTGGATTTGTTGTGTCCCTATTTATATCAAACACTGCAGAACTACCATTTGCCCCTTGCCTACCCTTTCAGTAACTAAAGCAAGCTAGGGAATGTCATCCTAAAGGATAATAGTAAAGTGAATTATACTTTAAAGTGGTGTAACACTGTTAGGGGCCCACCGATTTAGGGGCCCACCGATTTAGGGGCCCTAGTAAGTAGTATATATATATATCATTTTAATACACTGGAATTAAGATTTATTTAGGGGCAGATTTACTTAGGGTCGAATATCGAGGGTTAATTAACCCTCGATATTCGACTGGCCGAATGTAAATCCTTCAACTTCAAATATCGAAGTCGAAGGATTTACCGCAATTCGAACGATTGAACGAAAGATTTTAATCCATCAATCGAACGATTTTTCTTCGATCAAAAAAAACATAAGAAAGCCTATGGGGACCTTCCCCATAGGCTAACATGGCACCTCGGTAGGTTTTAGGTGGCGAACTAGGGGGTCGAGACAGTACTTCGACTATCGAATGGTCGAACGATTTTTAGTTCAAATCGTTCGAGTCGAAGGTCGAAGTAGCCCATTCGATGGTCGAAGTAGCCAAAAAAAAAAACATTCGAATTCGAACTATTTTTCCTCTATTCCTTCACTCGAGCCAAGTTAATGGGTCCCTATATGTAGATTGTCATAATTTGGTTTACTCAAACATATTGTTGAAGGTAAAAAATATTTTTTAGTGAGACAAAAATGAATACCCTCCAGACATTTATTGGTTGCATAAGGATTCAGTCAATACCTGCTGAACCCACTTTTAGCGCAGAGATGTATTGGTATCTTGGTGGATGTTGAACTTTCCGCAGCCTAAAATACATTTTTCTCTAAATCGGCCTCATGTTCTCCATGTGTCTTGCTTTCCATCCTGACCATTTTTGAGTGCCTGCCAAAGAACAGCATTCCTGCAACAAGAAGCAACTAACAGCACTCTTCCCCAGCAGACACAAAAACAATGTCAATATTTAAAATACATTAAAACAAGTTTCGACTACAATGAACTTGAAACCCCTTCCTAGGCTCACAAGGCAGAACCTCAGAATGACAACTTATCCAATGTTACTGATACTTTGTGTGCATCGTGAGTGGCACACATGCTAACAATTAGCAGACAGTGTGCCCTTTAGTAGGCATCTCTGCACTGATCTGGCCCACTAGAAGCCTGTGTTTTGTAATGCCAGATGCAATGCTGTGGGCAGGCACTACTAGCACAGTGGCAGTTGTGGGGAACTCTGGGGGATTTACTGGGAGATTTATTCTGTAGAAGACAGTACAATTCTAAATGTTTTAATTGTATTTGTCTCTTGTTTTATGGATTTTGTTTGTCTTTGGTGGAATACGGTGTAGTAGAAAAGGTGGCGTGTGCAGGGAGCTTGTCTCTAAATACTGTATTTGTTTTTTCCATTTGATTGCAGGTTTGATAGGTCCACCGTGCCAAAGGAAGGGAAACAGAAAGGGGCAATTCACCATTAAATGAACTTGAGGGGGGCGGGTTATTTATCAAAGTCTGAATTTATCTCAATATTTTCTGCTACAAACTCCGATCAAATCTGCTCTGGTTTTTCTACGTTTTTTTATTATTACATTTTCCTGAAAATTTGCCCTGTGGGAAAAAAATAATCAGATTTTCACAATTTTTTCATCTGATTTTCACGATTTTTTTCCGAATTTTCACCTGAAAACTCCGAAAACTTCGGGGTATTGCACAAAAGCCCAGCGCACATCAAAAAATCATTGACTTATATGCAACCTCGACAGGTATGAGATGCCGGATTTTCAGATTCAGACTTTTCCATCCTCAGGGTTTAATAAATTCCAAAAAAATCGTGATTTTTAAAAGTCATATTTATAAAAAAGAAATCACAAATTTTTCATGATTTTTGCTTTCGGAGTTTAGTAAATAACCCCCTCAGATATTCTGAGACAATTTGCAACATGTTTTTGTTTTTTTATGGTTTTTAAATTTTGGCAGCTAACTGGTTGTAAGGGATCAATTCAACCTAGCAACCAAGCACTGGACTAAATAAAAGACTGGGAAATGAGGGCCTGAATATAGAGATAAGTAATTAAAAGTTTCAATAACAATAAAGTTGTAGCCTCAGGGTTTTCAGCTGAAGGGGGTCAGTGACTCCCATCTGAAAGTTGGAAGGAGCTGGGCAAATAATTCAACTATAAAATAAATAAAATGGGACATTCTATCTAGAACATACTACAAGTTAAGGTAAAGGTGAAATACCCATTTAAGTACATAGGAGAGTGAAGATAAAATCCAAACAAAGTGTACAGAATGGGAAATAAAATGTGTTTTGCTATATATATAAAAGCATGTGTGGTCTCCTAGATGTTTGGGTGCACTGCCATTTTTCTTTTTTGTGTCTGTGCACAATGGGGTGCAGAAACTACTTGATCCACTACTGCTTACTGGTACTTATTAGCCAGGCACAATCATCTGGCAACTATAAGCCCAAATCCTAGAATCCACCCATGCTAGCAAAACAGAAAGTCACATTCAAACAAGGATTGAAAATAAGCTTTTATTACCAAAAATTGCATTTGACCGTAACTATGCACCACTAAAATGTTCATCACATAATATTTTAGACCAATTTAAGGAACCGGTAACTGATTTTTTTTCTTCATTTGTCTTTCCATGGGGGCCACAATGTGGTAAGTGCATTTCAAAATATATTCCAAACTGTATTATATCATAAAATTGTCTATTTAGCATTTATGATATAGCACGAATTTGCTAAAACATCCGATACAAAATAGTTAATGTCCAAAAAGTTGCGTGAATCTGTAAGTATTCCTTTTTTCTAGTAGCCCATTTTAATAGAATTTTATTGCATTACAAATCTCTGAAGCGGACTGTACAAAAGTTATACTTTGCACACACACAACATCTGAAACGGTTCATCTGAAAATACAGCTCTAAATATACAAGCTATACAGACGTGGAAAAGGAATGCTGGTTTTGTAATCATGACGATAAAAATAAAAATGTCCACTTGTGTTGTCGTACCTCAAGCCAGTGTTACTCTGCTGGTTATTGCAATGCAAAATAATAAGTGACATGAAACTCTGTAACTTCATTACACCACACAATTACATTTTCAGCTTCACCAGGCTGCATTTCCTTTGCCATGGTGCTCAGAACCGAAAAAATATAGAACATAAAATACTTTATGATGATTATTAAACATCATCTGCTGTGAGTGTAGGTAGGTTCGTTCTTGGCCGAGTGAAAAATGCCATCTTCTCTCTGAAACACAAAACAAATGCATGATTTGGAGCGGCACATATAACAGATTTTGCCATTGCAATTTCTCTGATTGGGAAAAGTGAAAACCTTGCCTCAGAGAGCACTTTGTTAGGGGCTGAAGAGAGCTGCCCCTGGAACTTGCTCTACCAGTCCAGATGTAAGAAGGTGTAATATAGACTTAATTCATGTAAATAGTTAAAGAAGAAGGAAAGCTACTGAGGCAGATTATTGGCAATATATTAGCCACAATAGTGCAAGCTATACCACTATATTGTTTCTGTAGAATGCTTTATCTTTTATAAGTAAACAGTTCTAGAAGCTCTCTTTTTGCTTGTTTAAGATAGCAGCTGCCATATTAGCTTGGTGTAAAATAACTTCCTGCTTGAGTCTCCTCCTGCCCACTCATTGCTCTGGGCTCAGATTACAGCAGGGAGGGAGGGGGAGAGGAGAAAACTGAGCATGCTCAAGTCCAAGTCCTAGAGGTTTAAGATGAAAGAAGGAAGTCTGATACAGAAGTCCATGTATACACAATAGAAGGAAATAAATCCTATTTTACTTTTGACAGAGGACTAAGAGCAGCATTACTTTGAGGGTTTACTGGTGTATTTATATAGACCTTTCTAAAAAGCTTGCTTAGTTTTAACCTTTCCTTCGTCTTTAAGGTAATATTTAGTTCAGTCAGCAGGTGGCACCAACCCTTAAGGTTGTAAGGCAGTGAGGAGCAACAGACTCCCTCTTTAGCCTATGAAGGTCAACAGGCAGGACGGACTTCAGAGCCAGACCAGGTAGGAGGATGTCGAAATTAGGAAAATTGGTGAGAGTCAGTCAGGAAAGCCAGTAAAGGGCAAGCTGTGGCACTGACAAGTAGATCGTTTTTTGGGGTAGGACCCTGGTTAACTGTGCCCAGGCCCGGACTGACCATGTGCCTGTTCGGGCAAATGCCCGAAGGGCCGCTGCATTTACTGCTGAAATGGGCCGCTTTGTGGAGTCAGTCGCATCCTCTCACTATTGTTCCCCTCTGCGTGCAGTAACAGTTATCCGACGAAGTTACTGATCTGAAGCCCTCCCCCAGGGCGGTATCTGTTTTCTTTTTTTTTTCCTGTGCGGGGAAGAGGGACTGGGAGAAGGAGCGCTCATTACAGTGCTGTAACTAAGGCTGGGAGGGGGGAGGTTCCTGAAGAGTCCCAGCATTGCATGGTGACGGCTGCTTTATTTACGCCACTGCTCTCTGAGCTTCACAGATCCGAGCTGGGCTGTAGTCACAGATGCTGTGAGAGAAGCCTAGGTTAGTTTGTTTAGAATGATGTAGAGCCTGTCAGATTGAATTACAGCAGGGTTTAACACGTGTGCTGGCCAGGCCTGCCCTGCAGTGAATTTAGAGAGGCAGCACTCAGAGATAGGATGTTGTTAGAGCTGGACTGGAAGTTGATGCATTGCTGGGAAACTTTAAGGGCTGGTTACCCACTGCTGGCAAAGTGATTTTGAAATCCCCTGCATAATAGTGGGTTAATGAGAGGCAAAGAGAAAGGGTAAATTACACAATAGAGGAATGAGGGCGGTCTAATGGGGTATCATGGTGCTGCAGATTCATCCTCTCCCCCCCCCCCCCAGACTAGTGCAGAAAGAATGCTGGCCCAGTAAGGCTACAAATCATATTTATTACACTGCCTTGTGAATTTTAACTATTTCCTTGCTAGCAAAAATTCCAGTTGTGCCATTCTTCTGCTATGCATTTTTGGGTATTTATGCATGGAATTGCCACTCTGCAATCCTGATGTGATTTATGGGGGGTATTTATTAATGGAAATGCCACAATGATTTCTGAGGGTATTTATACATAAATGTACATTTATATACAAACTATGGCAGCATAGCCATGCCCCTGTACTAAGCACAATTCAGCAGGAACAGCACCCTAAGATTGCTCATAGTCTGTACAGAGATATACCAGAAAACCAGGTCAGCATAAGTATTCCCCTGTACTATTTACCATATAACAGGAAGGTTTGAGGGTAGTTGTTTAAAAATGCTCTTTAAATACACTGGGACTGATTTACTAACAGATGCTAAATTGCATCAGAGTGGTTCCCCATAAAAGCAATTTGGACCTTTACTTTAATTTTCAAGCCGTTGATTGATTTATATAGGCAACTGCATTGATGAATTATAGCATTTATGCCAGTATATCACAATTATTTTGAGGATCATTTTATTTGCATACATCGAAGGTGAACAGACCCACAAAGTGGACACCAATATATACACTTTAACCAAATTTACAAGTGTGTCTTGTAAAGAGTACAAGAGCATTGTGTGTTTACACATGGGCTGCTTTGATTTTTTTTGCCCGGGCTGCTTTTTACTCCCAGTCCGGCTCTGACTGTGCCAGTTAGGGACTGGAGCATTGAGGTGTAGGTTTGTGCCTTCCAGCTTCTACTATGACATTCTTGTGAAAGCTGCTTTACTAAAGTGTGGTTAAACGCATCACTTTGTAAGATGGCTATTTTTCACAGGAAAAGCCTGTTAGCCACCTTTTTAGTCATGGGAGCCCATCAACCATGGCGATTTGACTCGCCGCGACTTTTCGCCGCGACTTTTAATCCGCAATCGCTGGGGAAACTTTGGCGCTGGCGTCTATGGGGAATCGCGACAAATCGCCAGCGTAAAAACACACGCGGCGATCTTTTTTCTATTGTCGCTCGAAATCGCCTAGCAATAGAAAAAAGATCGCCGCGTGTGTTTTTACGCTCGCGATTCCCCATAGACGCCAGCGCAAAAGTTTCCACATCGATTGCGGATTAAAAGTCGCGGCGAAAAGTCGCCGCGAGTCAAATCGCCGCGCTATCGCCTAGTGTGGCCTTAGCCTCAGTGGCACTGCATGTGCTCAGCGTGAGACGCCAAGCCTTAGGGGTCCTCAAAAATCATCAAGCAGAAAATAAGGTTTGTCTGTCAAAGAAGTTGGTGCTCAGAGCTGATTAATGATTCCTACTGCAAAGCACACTGGTTTCTGAGCTGCCATGTAATGCAAATCTGAATAAATGACTAATCATCCTAGTATTGCGACTTCTATAGTCTGTATATAGAGTATCTTGTGAGACGGTCCCTGAACTCAGCCTAAAGAATATGAGGACCTACTGGCCAGTGTCTCAGCAGACCCCTGGATTTTGCACTGTAGAGTAGGATTATACCACAGACTTTTCAAACAATAAAAACAAGTGTTGATATATATATATATATATAGAGATATATATATATATATATATATATATATATATATATATCTATATATATATATATATATATATATATATGGAGAGAGGGTTTTATTTGGAAGAAGTTAAAAGGGGAATTTCACCTTTAAATCATTTCTTAATACAGGTATGGGATCTGTTATCCGGAAACCCATTATCCAGAAAGTTTCGAAAAACGGAATCACCATCTCCCATAGACTGCATTTTATCTAAATTTTTAAACATGATTTAATTTTTCTCTGTAATAATCTAGTGTACTTGATCCAGACTAACATATAATGAATCCTTATTGGAAGCAAAACCAGCCTATTTGGATTTATTTAATGTTTACATAATTTTCTAGTAGACTTAAGGTATGAAGATCCAAATTACAGAAAGATCCATTCTCTGGAAAACCCCAGGTCCCGAGCATTCTGAATAACAGGTCCTATACCTGTATGTTAAATATTGGCCTAATCTTTTGATTTGTCTTTATTTTTTAAAATGTATTTTTATAGTCGCACATGGCATAGAGGTGTAAAGAACTATACAATAAGCAGGGCCAAACTTCAGTGAATTCCTCAGCACTTTACATAATACAAATCCCATAGGTGTATTTCATTAGACTCACCTGAATGACTGCACCTCCAAAGGCTCCTTGCTGCTCTGCCCTCGTAACCTGTGCACATCCTTTGCTGCTGCTCTCATCATCTTATCTGCTTGCATCTCGTATTTCTGCTCGATCTTCTGTACCTGGGTGGTTTAGTGGTTAAATAACCATTAGTGCAACGAGGAAACAGAAAGTGCCAATTCAAGCCGTTGTAGGATGAATTTCACTAAGATGAACCCATGTAAAAGTTATTTTACTTTCCTTTATCAAGCACAGAGCTGTGTGCTAAAACTACAATCAGTTTATATTACAATAGCTCTATCTACTGATGAAACATATTACTACACCAGTTGAAGTCTCAATCCTAAAAATGTTGTATGTATTTTATGTTGTTCACCTTTGAATTAACTTTCCATATGATGTAGAGAGTTATATTCTGAGACAATATGCAGCTGGGGTTAATTATTTATTCTTTTAGGTTTTTGGGTTATTTAGCTTCTTATTTAGCAGCTCTTCAGTTTGCAATTTCATCAGTCTGGGCCCAGATAAATTTGCATTACAATGACAGTTTAATTAAAGGGGTTGTTCACCTTCAAATTAACTTTTTGCATGAGAGTGATATTCTGAGACAAAAACAGTAGCAGTTGGATTTCAATTTTTTAGTATTTGTGGTTTTGGGGTTATTTAGCTTCTAAAAAAGCAGCTCTACACTTGGCAATTTCATAAATCTGGTTGCTAGGGTCCACGTTACCCTATCTATGATGTAGAGAGTGATATTCTGAGACAATTTGCAGTTGGATTTCAGTTATTTATTATTTGTGGTTATTTAGAATCTAATTCAGCAGCTCTACACTTGGCAATTTCATCAATCCGGTTGCTAGGGTCCAAATTCAAATTTGCAATATAACGAGAGTTTAATTAAAGGGGTTGTTTGCCTTTGAGTTAACGTTTAGTAGGATGTAGAGGGTGATATTCTGAGACAATTGGCTATTGGTTTTCATTTTTTATTATTTGTGTCTTTTGAGTTATTTCGCTTTTTATTCAGCACCTCTCCAGTTGGCAGTTTCATCAATCTGGTTGCTAGGGCCCAAGTTATCCTAGCAACCACACACCGATTTGATTAAGAGACTGGAACATGCAAAGGAGAGGGTCTGCATATTAAAGGAAAACTATACCCCCCAAACAATCAGCGCCGTTTCTGGGGAAGGAGCCGCCTGAGGCGGCTCCTGCAATGCCGCCCCCCGCACCGACTTACCTGTCGGCGAGGGGAGGCAGGAACATGATTGCGGAGAGCGCAATTGCGCTCTCTCGCAATAGCGCAGCCGAATTTCCGGTTTAAAAACCGGAAATTCGGCTCTTAAAGGTGCAGGAGCGGCTTTTTGCCGCCCCTGGAATCCTGACTGGCGCTGCCGCCTGAGGCGAGCGGCTCAGCTCGCCTCATTGGCGGAGCGCCCCTGCAAACAATGTAGGTCTCTATTAAAAGATACTGAGTAAAACAGCTCATGTGTAAAACCCTGCTTCATGTAAATGAACCATTATCATAATAATATACTTTTTTAGTAGTATGTGCCATTGGGTAATCATAAATAGAAAATTGCCATTTTAAAAAATAAGGGCCGCCCCCTGAGATCGTAAGATTCACTGTGTACACATACAAACCACATGTAAGGTCACATGAGCCAATTAACAGACAGAGTTCTGCCTTTTGCTTCAACACTTCTTCCTGTTACAGTTAGTGTTGTAGTATTTCTGGTCAGGTGATCTCTGAGGCAGCACAGATAGAGTCACGAAATGGTGGTTCAAGGCAAGAGATGTAAAAGGGCAATATTTATGTAAATATATATTCCAGTTTGGTAAGATTCTTTAATATGTCATTCAATTTGATATAAACTATCTGTTGCGTAAGTATTAATTTTGGGGGTATAGTTTTCCTTTAAGATGTTTTATATAAAATGGCAATAGCCATACAGTTGTGGCCTTGCAGAGCATGTGTTTTTAGATGCAGTCAACTATAAAAAATAATGAAGGTGAATTGAAAAGTTGCTTAGAATTAGCCATTCTATAACATACTAGTCGTAGATAACTAGTTAACATAGTTCACTTTAAACCAGTGTTGTTTTCATTCTCCAGACAGACCACCATGTATTTAATATATACAGGTATGGGACATATATTTCACAGCAGAAGGTCAATGATATCCAGGCAAACTGAATGCTTTATTCACAGCAGAGTTTTGCAGAGCATATTAACGTATTGGTAACAAGAAATGACACACTTTGTTCAAAAGAACAGTATGGTTTATCTCCTCAAGCTCCAAAGCAATTAGCGCAGGAGTATATTCCTTCACAGCAGTCTCTCACACACACCCACTTCCTGCTTTACCCCTGAGCAGAGAGCCCCCCTCCCCCTACGTAGTGACATCACTTCCCCAGGGTATGACTCACTCACAGCGTCTGTTATTCTGCTCATAAGCTGGGTCTCTGGGAGATATTTAACGTCCTGCTAGTGTTTTCCCAGCCACAACACCACTACATATGTAAATGTTTTATCAAAACAGCAGGCACAGGTATCTTGAGGCATCAGCTAGCCCACAAGATCCACAGACCTCTTTGTATAAGAAAGCATCAATATTTGCTCCCATTGGCATTCCCTGCATATACCAGTAAAGTGAGTTAGACAGGTGTCACTTAAAGGAGAAGCAAACCCAAAAGTTAAAAACCCCTCCCCCTACCCTACATAGACCCCCTCCCCCAGCCTAAGTGTTACTACGGGCAAATGCCCCTTACTTTATACTTACCCCTCGGTGCAGATGCAGGCATCGGAGTTCACGAGCGCCATCTTTAGCCGATTCGGTAATCTTTGGAATGAGACGGGCGCTTCAGCAATTTTCATGAGTTTCGGCGCATGCGCAGTTGTTGCGAGACAGAAAATTGCAAATGCGCCACTCCGCTGGTCTCATTCCGAAAATTACCGAAGAAAAGAACATGGCTGCCGTGAACTCCACTGGACAGAATCTGCACTGAGGGGTAAGTAAGACTTAGGGGCATTTGCACAGGGTAACACAAGTTGGGGGCAGGAGGAGGGATCTATGTAGGGTAGGGGGGTAAGGGTTTTTTAACTTTTGGGTTTGCTTCTCCTTTAAAGCACCAGCAATGCCAATTATTTTTTTTTAAAAATTTGTTTGTATAGAATGAAAAAAAAAAACCCACCAAGATACAGTATATGTAACATTAAAATCGCAAAGTCTTTATTAAAAAACAACTTACCGAAACGCCGCTGGCACGCCTCTTCAGAAAAGCCGACAGGGCGACTATTAGGGTTGCCACCTATTGCTAAATTTTTTTACTGGCTGGTGGGGGCGGGTACAAAAAGGGGTGGGTGTGATGTCAAAGGGGCTATGACGTAAAAGGAGGCGGGCCACGGCGCGGCGATTTCCAAACAGGACAAAAGCTAAGTTTACAGGGGATTGGGGGCGGGCCGAGGGGTCTTTTTAAAGGAACAGTTCAGTGTAAAAATAAAAACTGGGTAAATAGATAGGCTGTGCAAAATAAAAAATGTTAGTTAGGCAAAAATGTATGTAGCTGGAGTGACTGAATGTCTTCCTGCTTTCCAACTCTCTTGGTTTCCACTGACTGGTTACCCTGTTTACCAGGCAGTAACTTGAAGGGGTCCACATGGGTCATATCTGTTGTTTTTGAATCTGAGCTGAATGCTGAGGATCAATTACAAACTCACTAAACAGAAATGTACCATATGGCTCCCCTTCAAATCGCTGACTAGCTCAGAGTTATAGAGCTGAAAAGCAGGAAGTAGTGTTCTGGCTATTATGTTAGACATCCAGTCACTCCAGCCTTTATACGTGACATTTTTGGGTAATTAACTATATTAGAAACATTTTTTATTATGTAAATACTATCTATACACTAGTTTTTATTTTTACACTGAACTGTTTCTTTAAAGAGCACCTTTTCCTCCTTACCTGTTTCTCCACTTGTCTAAGCAGAAGCTTGTGTCATCATCCTTCACCCGCTGAGGTAGCTCATTCTCACCCAGGCGCTTGGTGAATCCCCGATGGAGACTGGCCTTGGAGTACATGTGGATAATGTGCTTAGCTTTATAAAAAGGGGACTGATCTGATTTCCCTATAGAAGTTACACTGAGCCCCACCCCGAGTGCATTAGATAGGAAATTTTGCCTTCCTCTGGATCAGCTAAAATATTAGGCAGTTTCACTTTGACAGACTGTTAAACCTGATGAATGTGTCGTTTTAAACCTTGTCTTTTATGTATCTGTATATATATAAATATATATATATATATATGTGTGTGTGTGCCATCTACCAACTATAACCAGTAGATCTTCAGTCTGTCTTGATCACTGTGTCCTGTATGCCTACAGCATCATCTGAAATAAAAGACACTGACAGTGCTCCTGCTCCACATGTTCAGCCAAAGAAAATTATAGTCAAAAGCCTTTTTTCATTCAAAATTCGCGCTCACGTATCCCTTAATAAATAAACAAGTATTTTCCCCCCCACTTATTTTGTGTGGGACTCATCTTCAATTCCTGCAACGTCTTTCATTCGTTATCTTACTGTGCAAATATTTACACAGGCCGCTGTGGCTGTTATTTCAGCTGCTATTTTAGTCTTACTTTCCTAATATTCTTCCGTAAGTTTTCTCCACTCTCTCCAGACAATTCCACATTTCTCACTGGAACTGTGTCTGATTTGTCACCAGTACTTCCCTTGCATACTCAAAGAATAAAGAAACTTATTTTAGAAGTAACTAATGGGGGTCTCATATTTGCTTTGTATGAGGAATGCTGACCACCAGGCTCTGAAGAATTCAATGTTTGGTCCGTTAGCTTATACATTTCTCAGCAGCAGTTTTCCGCCCCTACTGAGCATGCTCCTTCACTTGAAGCTTTTCTAGGAAATACTGTGTCAGACTGTAACAACTGCTTTGTTTCAGACTTAAAGGAGAACTAAACCCTAAAAAGAAATGTGGCTAAAAATACCATATTTTACATACTGAACCTAAAGTTTCAGCTTGTCAATAGCAGCAATGATCCATGATTTCAAACTTGTCACAGGGGTCACCCAGGGTTCTTCTATCGAGCACCATGGATCGATTTTCATCCTGCTTGTTTGGGTCTTCTAATGGCTGCACATGCACAGTAGAGCGAGAAGCCAAACTTTAACAAAAAAGCCAGCTATTTCGCTCTACTGCGCATGTGTCTGCCCTGGGAAATTTGAAAACCGAAGAAGCAGGAAGAGGATCTCTCCGTGGTGCTCGCTAGAAGAACCCTGACTCGGTGCTATTTTCTGCTGATAGGAGTACCGGCCTTGGGTGTCAGGTAAGTAAAAGTACCACAAAGACAAGGTAGTGGTGAACAAACACTCTCACAGCTTTTTGTAGCGTCGGGTGCCAACCGTGACTCTGTCTGCCCTGTTCTAATCCATATTCAAGAAGGTATTTCAGCAGCACTCTGATTTAGTGAAAAAAGTGAAATTTTATCCGTGCCTCAACGTTAGGTAAGTAAAAGTAGTCACTTGGGGATGAGTAACTTTTGGCACCCCCAAGTGTAAAATGGTATTCCTTCTCCTTTAAGTTCCTTTTTAACTTTCAGCACAGCTGATTCATGTTGGCACTACTGCACTTTTGTAATCATCTTGGGGATGAACTCCATTATATCTTCCTCAGGATCAGCCAGCCATACGCGTACCATTTAGTTTTGTTGTAACGATGTGCTGAATCCACTACTTTGGAATTTGGCCCAAATGTTATGGAGTCTATAGGAGATGGTCATTCCCTAATTCTGAGCTTTCTGGATAATGGGTTTCCGGATAACAGATCCCATACCTGTACTTCCCGACGTTCCATTCTTCCTGAAGTGCTACCCCTGAACCTTGCTTTGATATTGGCATCTCTCTTCAGAATTCCTACTACAAAGCAATGTGGCCTGGAAACAGATTTGTAACATGATTTGATGCTTGCTTCTGGTGAATCCCAAAAATACGTTTTGTTTTAAAGAGATACATTAGCAGCGGGCTTGTGCATTAAAAAGGATTCGCGATGCTGCATCTGACTCAGGAATAGCAGTAAATCATACGACCGAAAGAAGCAAACAAGTGATTAGGAATGCTGCTTCTACGCAGAGCTGCTGCCAACCATTTTGTTTTCCTCTTTTCTCATGCGCCAGCGGTGTGCCAAGTCCTTTTATTTGTTGTGGGGTTTCTCAGCACTCTGGCTGTTTATGCACAATTCAAGTGTAGTAATAACAAACTTCTGTCAGAGTCGTGGCGCATTGTCAAGATGCAGCGCAGGTAAAATTCAAGAGGCCGCATATGTAAAACTTCACTGGAGCTGAGCTGAAATGATTTTAGTTTCATGTTGGCTAATCCTTGCACTGTAGTTTGTGATCACACACCAACCGTCTTTTATACAGTACAGGTATGGGATCCCTTATTCAGAACCCCATTATCCAGAAAGCTCCGAATTACGGAAAGGCCATCCCCCATAGACTCCGTTTTATTGAAATAATTCACATTTTTAAATCGGATTTCCTATTTCTCTGTAATAATAAAACAGTACCTTGTACTTAATTTAAACTAAGATATAATGAATCCTTATTGGAAGCAAAATGAACCTATTGGGGTTACTTAATATTTAAATGATTTTCTAGTACACTTAGGGGCAGATTTACTAAGCTCAAGTGAATTTTCGAAGTTAAAAAAGTTCGAATTTCGAAGTAAATACTTCGACCATCGAATAGGAGAATACGACTTCGAATTTACTTTGACTTCGATTCGAAGTAAAAATCGTTTGAATATTCGACCATTCGATAATCAAAGTACTGTCTCTTTAAAAAAAACTTTGAATTCATACTTCGCCAAATTAAAGCTACCGAAGTGCAATGTTAGCCTATTGGGACCTTCCACAGCACTTTTCTAAGATTTTTTTGATCGAATAGAAATCCTTCGATCGATCGCTAAAAATCGTTCGAATCGTTCGATTCAAACTATTTAATCGTTCGATCGAATGATTTCTATTCAATCGATCGAATACGCTAAAAATCCTTTGACTTCTATATTCAAAGTTGAAGGATTTCAATTCGAGGGTCGGATTTCTACGTTTTTGTTAACTTCGAAATTCGACCTTTAGTAAATCTGCCCCTTAAGGTATGAAGATGCAAATTATGGAATGGTTCGTTATCTGGAAAACCCCAGGTCTCGAGCATTCTGGATAATAGGTCCCATACCTGTACTGTGAAATAATGTGCTATGCACTAAATGAGGGTATCCTTATTAAAGGGACAGCTCACCTTTGAGTTAACTTTTAGCAAGTTATAGAATGTCCCAATCTTAACAACTCTGCGGGTGTTCCTAAAGGGGCTGTTCACCTTTAAATTAACATTTAGCATCAGGTAGAGCGGGATATTCTGGGACAATGTTATTTACAAATTTTATTCAGCAGTTCTCCACTTTGCAATTTCAGCAATCTGGTTGCTAGTGTCCAAATTACCCCAGCAACCATGCATTGATTTGAATGAGAGACTGGAATATGAAAAGGAGATGGCGTGAATAGAAAGAGGAGTAATAAAAAGTTACAATAACCATACATTTGCAGCCTTACAGAGCATTTGTTTTTTTAGATGGGGTCAGCGACCTACATTTGAAAGCTGGAAATAGTCAGAGTAAAAAGGCAAATAATGCAAAAACTTTAAAAAAGAAAAAATGAAGGCCATTTGAAAAGTTGCTTAGAATTAGCCATTCTATAATGGCTATAAATTAAAGGTGAACCACCCCTTCATTTTTTTTGTTCTTAAATGATTTGCCTCCCTCTACTGCCTCTTTACAGCTTTCAACTCGGGGTCACTGTCCCCAGCAGCCAAAAAACTATTGCACTGTGAGACTAGAATGATATAGTTGTTCATTTCCCAGTCTTTCATTCAAACCACTGGCTGTGTGCCGCTGTAAATTGGACCCCAGTAACCGATTAGCTGCTAAAATCCAAAAACGGAGCACCAGCACCAACTGGTGTAAAACATGTGTCAAATAAAAAGCATATTCATAAAGCTTTGTTGTTTATACATCTCATGTAAAAGAGTATTTTACCCACTAAATTGAGATTTTTCTAATATTCCCTACCATTTTTGTCACATAAATATCTTGGAAGCTCAGAGACTATGGGAATACAGCTTTTTATATATATATATACACCTCAGATTTTTTTTATGGGCTTCCTTGACCATTTATTTAATTGGATGCATATTACACTGACTTGTGTTAGAAACATTGTGATTTCTGATTGATTTCATTCAATACTACCGATATATTTTTATGTGTATAAATATAGCAGAGTATGGCTGTTGCCTTTAAATTGCTGACTAATAAACACAAACAACCACATTTTTTATTTTATTTTTTGTAAAAAGCTAATGATCAATTGAACAGAACAGGCTGTTTTTTTAAAAAAAAAATCATTTAGGCTCCTTAATGCAGCCACATTTGTTTCTTCTTCTTGGTACAGGTATGGGACCTGTTATCCAGAATGCTTGGGATCTGGGATTTTCAGGATAACGGATCTTTCCGTAATTCGGATCTTCATACCTCAAGTCTACTAGAAAATCATGTAAACATGAAATAAACCCAATAGACTGATTTTGCTTCCAATAAGGATTAATTATATCTTAGTTGGGATCAAGTACAAGCTACTGTTTTATTATTACAGAGAAAAAGGAAATCATTTTTAAAAAAGTGGATTATTTGGATAAAATGGAGTCTCGGGAGACAGCCTTTCTGTAATTCGGAGCTTTCTGGATAACAGGTTTCCGGATAACAGATCCCATACCTGTACCGTGTACATGTTATGCTGCTTTGTTGTCTATCTTCCTTTAAAGGACGTCAAGCCAAAAAATAATTTTTTGGCTAATAAAATAAAACATAATTCGAAGCAACTTTGCAATATATATTCATTACAAATTTTGTGTGGATTTTAAGTTGTTTTTATTGCTTTTGAAAGCAGTGTTTGTCCCTTTCAATTCTCTGCCCTGGTGGCTCTGGCTTTTGAAACAATGTAACACAAGCCAATGGATTAATAGACCTGTCTTGCTGGATGAGGCTTTTATAACATTGTTTAAAAAGTAACAACTAGATGTTGAGCAAATGCTGCTTTCAATAGCAATTACATGTACAAATAAATTTTAAAGCTAACCATTTTTTAATAAATTCATATTGCAAATTTGGTTATAATTGTGTTGTGTTTTATTAGGCTAAACATTTTTTTTTGGTTGACACGTCCTTTAACTTTGCAGAACTGTTCTTATACTGAGGTATGACTTATATTACTGCTGATCGCTTCTAGCTCAACCAAAGCGTCACCTTGTGACCATTTTGGAGAATGCAAGGATGCCTAAAACTGCCTTTGAGCATTAATGTAGTTCATTCCATTCGGCATAATTGCCTTTAAGATAATCACAGCATCCTTCTTACGAAGTACTTGAACAAGGGATGTATTTGAAAGTGTATGCTATTTAAAGGAGAACTCAAACCCCCCACTAATAAAACCCCTACCCAGAATCCTACATAATCCCCCCCTCCGGCATAGGTGATAACACCTATAAGTGCCCCTTATTCTTTACTCGCTTATAGGTGTAGAGTAAGCGCAGCGGAGCTCGTGGGCGCCATCTTCCGGCTCTTGCAAGGGGGGGGAGCAGAGAGGGGGGACTATGTAGGGTTCGGGGTTAGGGGTTTTATTAGTGGGGGGTTGAGTTCTCCTTTAATGCACAATGCTCCTAACAGTGTGTCAAACAAAAATCTAGAAGCAGCCATATGTGCCAATGTTAAAAACTTCTCTTTGACAAGTCAGAAGTGTGGTGGGAAAATAATAAAGGTGCATTTTTACTAGGGATGCACCGAATCCAGGATTCGGTTCAGCCAGGATTTGGCCTTTTTCAGCAGGATTTGTCCGAATACTTCTGCCCGGCCCAACCGAATCCGACTCTGCATATGCAAATTAGGGGTGTGGAGGGAAGACTGAGCCATGGGGCACAACAAACTGCTATGAAATAAGTGGCAACAGTTCCTATTAGGGAGTGGCTTGGGAATCGTCATGGAGGGATTTGGACCAGATTTAGGAATGTTACCGTTTGTGGGTGAATATATTTACAAACAATGAATTTGAATGGTACAGCATAGGATTTAATCAGCAACAAAATAACAGGAATATTACATCTTATATAAACCTTGTATTTACATTCAAAACGTGAACATAAACATGAAATCAGTTAGCTCATGTACAAAAGAGGCTTCAACAGTTAAAATTTAGAATATTTCATTGCAAGTAAAACGAGGAATAAACTTACAATATGTTATCAGTGAAGAAATTAAACATAGAATCAAGGCAGACAAAATCATTTACAGATAAAACCATTAGTTAACCGATATCCCTTTTTTTAAATTATTAAAATGATGGATTAATGTTCCTATAGCAACATGAACATAGGGCACTTTTGCTTATGGGAATGTACCAGTGTCTTGTGTGACTATATGTAAATTATTGTAATATGATTTTATATATAAACAGGTATATGATCTGTTATCCAGAATGCTCAGGATCTGGGGCTTTCCAAATAATGGATCTTTCCGTAATTTGGATCTTCATGTCTTAAGTCTTCTAAAAAATCGTGTTAACATTAAATAAACCCAATAGGCTGGTTTTGCTTCCCATAAGGATTGATCATTTATATTTGGATAAATATATGAATTGTGAACGTTAAGGGGATCACAGCAGGGTTTGCACCATAAATGCAGGCCACTCCAAGTTGAAGGAAAAACAGTCCGTTTATTTTGAAATCAAACAGCTTTCAGCAGCAATCAGTGACAACAGAAAATACAACTTCAGTCACCAACAGAAAGTCCAATAATAATTTATTCAGCAGCTTTAGCAGTCACTACCCCAGAAGTCTAACCAGGCTTGGTCTCTGGGGAAAAAAACCCACCGGCAAAATCTCAACCAAATAGATTTGTTTTTGACTTATATGCTTTCTCTGTAATAAGACAATGTGGCTCATTTATAAACACAGTGCAGTAACAGGCACTGAAAGTCGGGCAGATCCCGATCGGGCAGCTTAATATATTCCATCGGATCGCTGCCGCATCTATGCATCTATGCGGTCTCGAGATCCGACCGTCCGTATTGGATCCATTATGATCTGATCGTTAGGCCCTAGGGCCCACGATCGGATCAGCCCAATATCGCCTACTTCAGTGTGGGCATATCGGGGAGATTCGCTGGTTTGACGACTACGTCTATGGCCACCTTTAAACACACAAACCAAGCTGGCTTTATCTGTATGTATGTGTATATATATATATATATATATATGTATATATATGTATATATATACATTTATTTTGCCCACAATGTGCCTGGCTGTGAACGGGACACCTGAGGGTGCAACTCACAAATCAGGAGCACCTACAGGCAGATGGAACTTCAGGAGCCCCGCGTGTTTTCTTCCTTGTGCCAGATGCATCTTTGAAGGTAGTACAAGAGCAAGTGTCCAGTGCACACCTGTCCATCACTACTAGTAGATGTGAGTACCAAGTGCAAACAATGGTGTAAATGTCACGACTGTAATTAAGCAGTATACAGTATTTGACATTGCAACAGACACACATTTTAAAAGACAACAATTGCCCCTATGTCAGTATATAGGCATGGGGCAGATAGTCGCATCTGCACAACGGCAGCCAGCAGAGGAACATTTGCAGATTCGGAGCAGTTTGTTTAACCAGGGGACTAAAATCTAATCCCAAATCAAACAAGTGGCTTCTCTGTACATTATTTAGCTGGTATGAAGGTGGCTGCAATGCCTATAGAGGGGGCACACAAGCTGATACATCTGGTGCAAAGTAGACGAATCTGTAAAGGCAACCTGCAGCCCCATCAGGTCACTGTAACCTACAAACACCAACAACTCACAGTGGGCGGCAAGACAATTGTAGTTCAGCAACATACATACTGCAGAATGTCTTACTGACCCCTGATCAGCCCAATGTGTGTTTGAGAGGGTGAAATAATATTTAAAGACCCCCCAATCAGCCAGGACCCCCTATACTAACACCTGGGCACCAGAGCAGCCGCAGGGTCTGCGCCCCTTCCTTCTCATTCCTCTGTCACATGTCCCCAGCAGTCTGATATATATAAGGTGATGTACCAGTCACAAACAGCACTCGCCTGGCTGGCTCCCGGCCCGCGGGCCACCACGTGCAATATGATCTCAATGAGAAAAGAAACTCACGTGTCACTAGCATTTTGCTCAATCGTCCCCAGTAAAACCAAAAAGAGCTTTCAAACTAGATCCTCACTGGTATCCATAGTCCTCCCGATGCTCCACTCGGCTCCCGTTCCCTCGCTTCATTCGTATGGGGCTTCAGGAAAAGTGCAACGTCCCGGACACAATTGTCTCCCCCCAGCACAGCAGGCACAGTAAGGAAACCCTATCCCGATCAGTAGGGTAAAACAGACATGGGCGGACTCAAGTTCAGCACTGAGGGGTGGGTGTGGGACGTTGCAGGGGCTCCGGTCCAGCCCATAGAGCTGCACTGATGTAACCGGGAAACAAACAGAAGGGAGATTTCCTTCCCAATTTAAGGGGTTATCACGTCCCATTTGATTAGCCCTATCTGCCCATTTTCCCGTCATTCAGAGCCATGTTGCCTGCACAGATGGAGCCTCATTGTTTGCCTCACACAATACCACAACAGAGCTCATTTAAATCATTTTATGGCTTCCCTACAGATGCAGCCTCCCCTCTAACCATGGACTGGCACCAGATCTAATTTTCAAAACCCAGTCACCTACAAAACCAGCCCAAAAGAGGCACTTCAAAAGCAGCCCAAAATAAAACAACATGTGCAGTGAAAAAAATGCTAAAAAATAAATAAATATATGTGAAAATACGCCTTTTTCAATCATTTGAAAGATTCGCCCCCTTCACAGGGACGTAACTACAGAGGAGGCTCGGGAGGTGTAGGGAACCCATGAGGCCCGAATACAGTTACAGTTTCAATAAATATTGGTAAAACCGTTCAGCCTCTAGACATTTTGGTGGCCAGCAGATTTTTGCCCCAAAATTGTCTGAAATTCAGCAAAGTCACCGGAAAATGCGAGAATACAGATCCCAAAATCTGGTAACTCCCAACTTCTACACCAGTCAGTCCCATTGCATGCTGGTTATTGTAGTCTTACGTTAAACTTGGCAGTCGGCAAATTGTTAAACAAAAACTACATTGCCCAACATGCATCGGGAGACGCAGGCTTGGCACTAGTGATGCGCTGGTCGGGTTTTCCCCGACCCTAACCCGCCCTCCACTCGCGGTATAAGTAATTGTATAAGGGAAGGAAGAAAATAACTTCAAATGTGGCTCTATATAAATTCTTTGAGCCAGGCCACACACAGTTGGACAGTAATGGTCTCTTATAAGCATTGCCCTTTGCTTCTCTTATTTATTAGCAAGAGGCTGGTTTTTACATGGGATTTATAATGCTACTTTGTTTTAACATCTCATATCACTATAATTATCAGATTTTGGCTTGATTCCTGCTTCCGTTATTCAGCATTGTGCACAAAGATTGGCATTCTTACATTATAAAGCAGGATAAGTACAGTGGGCAGAGGTCAGCTAAGCATGGAGAAGATTCTTGGACCAGAACATATGGATCAGCTCTATGCAATATGTTCAGGGCAGTGGTGTCACTAGATGTTACTGGGCCCCACAGCAAATTAATTTTAGGGCCCCCAACATATCCAGAGGTTTTCCTGTTTTACCAATATATGTTGAAGTTGCTCATTAAGTAGCCTAGGGCCTCATGGGGCCCCCTATACCTACTGGGGCCCCCTGCAGCCACAGGGTCTGCTTCCTCTGTAGTTACACCCCTGATTCAGTGTCTGGCCGGCAGAGGAGTAGCAGAGGATATCCGGTGGGTGCAAGCCTGGTATACTCCAACTCTATGTCAATTCCTGTAATATTTAAAAAAAAAACGCTTTGTGGGTTATTTATCAAATTCCAAATTTATCACAATATTTTCTGCTACAAACTCCGATCAAATCCGCTCAGGTTTTAACGCTTATTTATTATAACATTTTCCCGAAAATTTGCTTTGCGGGAAAAAATAATCAAATTTTCACGGTTTTTCACTTTTTTTTTCGTAATTTTCACCTGAAAACTCTGAATACTTCAGGGTGTTGCACAAAACCCAGCACATATCAAAAAAATCATTGGGACTTCTCCCATTGACTTATATTCAACTTCGACAGGTTTGAGATGTTGGATTTTCAGATTCGGACTTCTCCATCCTCAGGGTTTAATAAATTCATTTTAATATATATTGGTGATGAGAGTTTGGGGGACCCTCAAATTATTTTGCTGTGGGGCCCAGTAACATCTAGTTATGCCACTGCTTGATTCATAATGCATACAGTATACCCATGCTTTCTACTCATAGGCTTTGTCAGTATAAAAGCTAAAGGACAAGGAATGGCATCCCCTTTATTAATTTAATTGCTTACCAGATACCATTGGCTGGTGCAATTTTTAAAGAAGACAAACACCCGCCAGGCATAGTCTTCCTTAGGTCATGTCATCTTCTTTCTTCTTCCCAGCCATATTCCACGGCAGGTTACACTCGGCTCATGCACAGCCCTGAACTTTAAAGTTGCATGCACCAATCCTGACCCGGTGTGGGGGATGCCTGCCAAGAAGATGGAATGATGTCCATTTCAAAGAGAGAGAGGATATCTTTGCGTGTTGATAATGAAAATGAAAGGAAACCCATCAGATAAAAAAGCACTGATCCCAATGAAAATACCAAGCAGTAAGCACTGCAGTTAGATAGGATGAGAGGAACGACACACGGCTACTGTTCGGCCACTGCTGGCAGTGGAACAATTCAGTTTAGTCTGCAGATACCTTATCTCTACTTCCCCAGGCTGGTCAACATCAATAGGTTTTAGCATTCTAGAGTGAGAAATATCTTGTGACTCCTTTCTCAATGCTGATCTATGGAAACATGCATGGACTAACCTGAAAACTCAAATCTCTACAGTTCTTGGCAGGCCAGTCAGATGGGTTCATTAAGTTTCTACAGGGTCTGAATGCTTAAAGTAGAAGGAAAGCTACAGAGGCATTTTATTGCCAATAGATTAGCTGCAATAGTGCAACCTAGAATGCTATATTTATTCTGTAGAAGGTTTTACCATATCCGAGTAAAAAGCTCTAGAAGTTCTCTGTTTGTTTAGGATAGCAGCTGCAGTATTAGCTTGGTGTGACATCACTTCCTGCCTGAGTCTCTCCCTGCTCACTTATAGCTCTGGGCTCAGATTCATTCCATTAGGTGACCATACACAAGAAAATATGGCAGAGAGCAGCTTCTATATCATTGTGTTGCTTTCATTAATTATAGATGAATAATAATATATTGATATATCATAGCAGATTATCTAACAGTAGGAGAGTTGCTTGGGAATTTGCCCATATATCTAGCTATAGTAGATTATTTTTATTTGTCTACACTGAGGACTGCTCTATGACAAAACCTAATACAGGTATGGAACCTGTTCTCCAGAATGCTTAGAGCCTGGGGGTTTCCAGATAAGGGATCTTTCCTTAATTTGGATCTTCATAACTTAATTCTACTAGAAAATCATGTAAACATTAAATAAACCCAATAGGCTGGTTTTGATTCCAATAAAGATTCATTATATCTTAGGTTGGATCAAGCACAAGGTATTGTTATATTATTATACAGATAAAGGACATCATTTTTCAAAATTTGGATTATTTGGATAAAATGGAGTCTATGGGAGACAGCCTTTCCTTAATTCGGATCTTTCTGGATAAGGGGTTTTCCGGATATAAGGTAATATTTATAAAACTAAGCATTGCGGGCGTCAGTCCTTATGGAAATGCAGCATCAATTGCAGAATTAGGAATAATAAATCATAAATAATCCTAACTACTTCTTTAGGTGTGTGCAAGAACATTCCTAATAGATCCTACTATCCATGTCTCCAGATTTCCCTTGGATTTTCCAGTCAATGACTCCCTACTAAGCTTTTTTCCTGGCGAACGTGTACATTCTCACTCATTTTTTTTTTTTACTGACTGCAATGACTGGAAAATTACCCGGAGCAACATTATATGATTTAAATAAAATATTAGGGGCCATTTTTTAAAAAAAAGAAAAAAAAAAGGTGAAATCAAAGAAAGAAGTCGGGGGACCCCGAAGACTGATTGGGGCCCATTAAAAACTAGTTCACAACTGACTTGTTGGACTCCTGTTAGGATATTTGATCTAAAATTTTTATATTTTGTTGGTAGAGGAATGTTGATCTTGTCCCTCTTAAAACGATTAAAGAGCTTTGGAGTTAGTGTGGGGGAAATGAATGCAAATTATTCGGTTAAAGGGGTTGTTCACCTTTATTCAACAGCTATCCAGTGGCGTAACTTGATATTACTGGGCCCCACAAGCAAATTATTTTACAGGCCCCCAAAATGTTTAGCGGTAACAATATTTATGGAAACTGTACACGAATTAGGGCCTCATGGGGCCCCTATACCCCCTACGCCCCCTACAGCCGCAGGGTCTACTTCCTCTATAGTTACGCCCCTGCAACTATGGTCTTGTTTACCTTAGCAACCAGGCAGTGGTTTGAATGAGAGACTGGAATATGAAAAGCCTTGAATAGAAAGATAAGGAATAAAAAATAATATAAATAAAATTGAAAGCTCACAAAGCAATAGTTCTTTGGCTGCTGGGGTCATTTGAAAACTGCAAAAATAGATGTAGAAGAGGAAGGTAAATAATTAAAAAAACTATAAAAAAATTAATGCAGAACAAATGAATAGTAGCTAAGTATAGGACATTCTTTAACATATTAAAAGTTTACTTAAACGTGAACCACTCCTTTAAGATGGCAGTAGGTATCGCAGAGTCATTTGCCTTCTCTCTGATGGGGTCTACCATCAGTATTTACCTTAAAGAAATACTGTCTTGGGAAACATTTTTTTCTCAAAATGCATCAGTTAATAGTACTGCTCCAGCAGAATTCTGCACTGAAATCCATTTCTTAAAAGAGCAAACAGATTTTTTTAGATTTAATTTTGAAATCTGACATGGGGCTAGACATATAGTCAGTTTCCCAGCTGTCCCCAGTCATGTGACTTGTGCTCTGATAAACTTCAGTCACTCTTTACTGCTGTACTGCAAGTTGGAGTGATATCATTCCCCTCTCTTTCCCCCCAGCAGCCTAACAATAGAACAATGGGAAGGTCAGCTCGCTCACGGGGAGGTGGGGTATGTGGATGGGCAGTAGGACCGCCCGACCTCTGGCACCCACCCACTAAATGTGGCGCTGGGAAGGTAACCAAGTAACAGCTCCCTATCACAAGATAACAGCAGCCTGGTAGATCTAAGGTCAGCACTCAATGGTAAAATCCAGGTCCCACTGAGACACATTCAGTTAGATTGAGTAGGAGAAACAACAGCCTGCCAGAAAGCAGTTCCATCCTAAAGTGCTGGCTCTTTCTGACAGCACATGACCGGGCAAAATTACCTGAGAAAAAACCTAACCTAACTAAAAAAAATACACTTATTGGATCAGGAATTACATTTTATATGGTAGAGTGAATTATTTGCAGTGTAAACAGTGTAATTTAGAAATAAAAAATACATCATAAAAATCATGACAGAATCCCTTTAAACAAACTCGAATATTGGTTTATTTATGAAAACTTCTGAATGTAAAAAACTCGATTGAATGCAATTGTGGAAAAACTTGAATTTACCAAGTTTATAGGCTAAAAATCCTTGAACCCCTCGAAACCTTCTGTTTTTGAGCGCAAAACAGCCTAAAAAGCCAGATAATCACGAAGGCAAAAAAAGTGACCTCTGCCATTGACTTTTACATAAAATCGAAAGGTTTTAGCTGGAGTATTTTCAGATTCGGACTTTTAGCAACTTCAGACAATCTTGAAAAATGCAAGGTTTTGTTTCCCCAAAAAACGTTTAGTTTTTTAGTGAAACTAACCTTGAAAAACTTGAATATTTCGGGAAAAACGATAAAATTGTTAGAATTGTACGATTCAAAGTACTACGATCGTACGATGAATAAAATCCTCCTACTTCAAATTCAAATGTCAGAGGATTCTATTGGATGGTCGAATTTCGAAGTATTTTCCACTTCGAAATTCGACCCTTGATAAATCTGCCCCTTAGAGGCCTATTTATCAATGGTCAAATTTTCGAATTCGTGTGAATTATTTTAGTACGAATATACTCACAATTCGACTGGGAGGTTATTTAAGAAAAAAAATTGAATGTCTAATATTCAATCTAATTGTTCCGACCCAAAAATTAGAGTTGTATTAGATCCATCCGTATTCAATAGTATGAATCAAGTTCTCAAAAAAAACCCTCAAATGTCAGGAAGGCTATTAACATCTCTAAATAGATCAACAGACCTCTGCCATTGACTTGTACATGAACTCTGCAGGTTTTAGGTGGCAAATATTTGAATAAATTTCCATGGTCGAGGTGTGATAAATCTCACATTTGAATTTGAATTCGAATAGGGGGATTAAAATTCAAATGTGTAAATTCTGAAACTTGAAAATTCGAATTTACTATTCAACCCTTGATGAATCCGCCCTTAATAAATAAGCCCTTGAGTTCCTAGGTTTTCCTTATCCTATATAGAAATACATATTTTAATTTACAGATATCAGGTATTTCATTTTATAAATTTTATAAAAAAAGTCCGTATTAGAATATGTTTGACTCTTGGTCTAGTCACCACAACTTTGAAAACTCAGCAAATATTTCAGAACAAGAGTCTTGAATCACGGGACTGTCAGCTGCAGGCTTAGGGCTGCTGGAGATTTCTTCCCATTAACTAGGAATACATTTTCTCAACGCATTCCAGATGTGCACAACACAGTTTTTTCTTTAAAAAGCATACCATTTAAAGGACAAGTATTCATGTGCTAATCACTACAGTAGTCTAGAGAACCCTGTAACTTAGCTGCAATAGTTAAAAATGCTGCCCTTTGTTTCTGTTTCCTGAATGATAACGATACGCTGATTGATCTTTTGTTTGAGTGAAAACATTTTTAGACTTTATACCACAGCTTCTCATAATTGGAATATTAGTAAAAGTGGTTTCTGGTGTGTCATTTTTTTTTTTTTTTAATAGCAAAATTAGATTTTGCTTCTCTTCAAAAATGGACATAAATGGACAATTACACATGTGTCCTCTACTCCAAGTAGTTTGTATGCTCTTAAGGTTTTTGATTGGGTTTCCTCTCACACTCCAAAAACATTAGAGAGAAGCCCATAATATCCAGATCTTGCCTAAGAAATTCTGGCAGGTAAACTTGTAAGATGTAAGATATCCCAATTAGATGAAGAACATGGCTTGCATGCACCAATGCTGAAATACACAAGCACACTGTGGGGGCACATTTACTAAGCTCGAGTGATGGATTCGAATGAAAAAAACTTTGAATTTCGAAGTATTTTTTTGGGTACTTCGACCATCGAATAGGCTACTACGACCTTCGACTTCAATTCAAACTAAAAATCGTTCGACCATTCGATAGTCAAAGTACTGTCTCTTTAAAAAATACTTCGACTACATACTTCGGCAGTTTAAACCTACCGAGGTTCAATGTTAGCCTATGGGGACCTTCCCCAGCACTTTTCTAAGTTTTTTTTGATCGAATAAAAATCGTTCGATTGATCGATTAAAATCCTTTGAATCGTTCGATTCGAAGGATTTTTTCGTTCGAACAAACGATTTTTATTTGATCGTTTGATCGAAGTATTTGCGCTAAAATCCTTCGAATTCGATATTCAAATTCGAAGGATTTTACTTCGAGGGTCGAATTCGAGGGTTTATTAACCCTCGAAATTCGACCCTTGATAAATCGGCCCCTCAGTGTTGTGGGTGAAAGCCCAGAAGAACAAAAGAACAGGGTGTAGTGCCAGTCATAAAACCAGATGAGTCTTCCCAGAAATAAAGCTTGATGACCTGTAAATCAGGACTTTAATTATTACGGGTTGATAGAATAAATTTCTGGGAAAGAAGCAATGGTCATCCTCTGGAATAAAAGATTAAACCAAGACTTTTCAACTATAGTTTACTTTAATCTGGCATCTAATCTTAGATTGAGGATTTTTCTAAAATCAAAGAGATATGGAACCATCTATTTCCTTAATCAATTTGGTTGGACCCCTTTGGACCTGTTCTACAAACTGTGCGTCCTTACTCCAATGCTTAGCAAGTGGGGTGGGGCGTCACTGGTTAGGAGCAATTCTTAGTTTTTATGGAGAAATTCTCATGCTGTAGTCATGTTGGTGGTAGTGAGAAGATGGTCATGGGCTGGCCAGGTCTAGCTAGTGCTGCTTAAAGCCAGAGGATATATATGATTACCACCTGCGTATGTGCTGCTAAATCCCAACAATACGCTTTTGTTATAGGCAGTAAAAAAACTAGTCTCAATGAAGCAGACTTCACACACTTAGCTGAAAAGCTCGATTTTATGGGCAGTGTGCATGTGGGGGTAGAGTCTACTTTTTATTGTATTCTATAATGAACTACATTCTTATGTGTGACATGCTGCAGTACAGACTAACTTTAATAACATTTCTGGTCTGAAAGTTATAAAAGCATTGGTGAATGGTCATAATTAGTTAGGCACTAATTAATGTAATTTTTAATTGTATTATTATATACATAAGGAATAATTTATTGACACCCCAGACACAAGTGCAAATTCTCTAAAGGGTGTCCTCACTACTCATAAAAAGATCTGGTGCGAGTGCTGAGGGCAGCAATAGTGGGAGCAAGGAAGTCCTGTCCTTACCAGCTGCCATAGAGGAGGCATTAAGTTTGGGGCCCCATAGGGTCTGTGCACGCCGGAGTTCCCAAGTTTGTATGTCAAAATGATGTGCAAGTTAGGGGACCAGTATTGGGAGGAGGGACATCTATGTGTCACTCCTGAAAAGGTCTCTGCGCTCTACAGGAGCTTTCAACCTTTTACAACTCTTTCAATTCAGGTTTTTGGAGATTTTTTTTTGGATTGATACATTTTGAAAATTCAAGACTTTTTCTATCCTTGGGGTATAATAAATCATGAAAAATTCAAGGATTTCTTTAAGTAAATATTCAGATTTTATACTATAGTTTTGGGTATTCAGACTTTAATAAATAACCCCCAAAGAGCCTTTCCAACACATTGCAATACTCTTTCTAAAAGTGCTCAGATTCCTTTCTGTAAAATTCTTTTTTTTCATGCAGATCAACATATTTCCCGACACCCTGTGAAACAAGGTAGAAACGCTCTGGCTGGCATGTAATCAAAGTCTTAAATAAAATAAAAAACTCGCAAAGATGCACATCATTACCATTCAAACTGTAAATGCTCATAGGACATTTTATAAGATCTGCTTGAAGGTGGTCTTATTTTTGTGCAATACAATTATTTTACTAGTAGAAAAGGTGCTTTAACTTCTATTGAACATGTGCAGTGTAGGAACCATATTGTAGTCATGGCATTCAAGGAATGTTGCTTGCTTCCACCGAGTAGTGACATCAGGGATCACAGTGGATGTCCAAGTTGGCCAAAACTAGTTGAGGTCATTGCAAATGTCATTTAGACTTTTCGATATCCACTACTCAGTAGTCATCATCCACCATTAGAGTTAATCCAAGAGGCTTAAGAAGATGAAAGGCCACTGACCTCTGTGTTCAAAGGTATTATCTACTTAAGTAAGGGCCAAATATTATGTACCCAACATCTCACTAGAGTTCAGATACTGGAAGCTATCTTTAAAGGAGAAGGAAACCCAGTGGGCGCAAAAACCCTCCCCCCCTCCCCTGTGTTGCTCCCCCTCCTTCCTCCCCCCTGGCCTACCTGTCCCACTGGGCAAATGCCCCTAACTTGTTACTTACCCTTCTGCGCAGGTCCAGTCCACGGAGTTCACAGATGGCATCTTCTTCCACGCGATGTTCTTCCTGCTTTGACCGGCGTTTTGGCGTTTTGGCACAAAGTTTTCGTGACTTTTGGCTCATGCGCAGTAGATCCGTACCGGCAAAATGCTCCTACTGCGCATGCGCCGGTCAAAGCAGGAAGAAGATGGCTTGGAAGAAGATGGCGTCTGTGAACTCTGTAGACTGGACCTGCGCAGAAGGGTAAGTAACAAGTTAGGGGCATTTGCCCAGCGGGACAGGTAGGCCAGGGGGGAGGAGGGAGGGGAAGCAACACAGGGGAGGGAGGGTTTTTGCGCCCACTGGGTTTCCTTCTCCTTTAAGAATCTACAAAATTTTGTTGTACAGTGCTTTGCCCTCAAGGAGCGCTTTACAAATAAAAATATACATACATACATACGTACATCAGCCACCTAAGGGTCAGGGCACGCTCATCTTCGGGGAGATTAGTCGCCCAGCGACAAATCTCCTCTTCTTCAGGGCGACTAATCTCCCCGAACTGCCTCCCACTGACTAGAATGTAAATCACCGGCGGGATGACACTCAGATCGATTCATTTTCCGAAGTCGCCCGAAGTGCAACTCATTGACGTTGGTGCGAAGCACCTGACACTTCTTTTATAGAGAAACTACAGTGGAACCTACCCTGATTTTAAGTTTTCCCTCATTTTACATTCTTGTGGTCCCACCTATATATTATGCATAATCCATTTCCCTGATTTTATATTTTCCTGGATTTTACACCATTTTGTTCTGGTCCCCTGAAAAACGTAAAATGGGCATTCAACTGTATGTAGTCAGCCTTAACAAGTTAACAAGTGGTTGCAATATGGGGCATATAATCTACAGGTTGTACCTGTCTTGTTAAATGATGCCCAGTGGGTTTTAAATACAAGGCAAAACCCTTGTATGGCAACTTAAATACAGGAATAGACAATATCATTGTTCCAGGAATAACTGCAATTTTTGACCAACCAGTAATATAAGATATGCCCTAATATAAATAGATCATTGCATAGAAATAATAAGGCCTTTGAAAGTTTTATATTAAATAGTTTATTCCTGTATATTTACAGGTTTTAGGACGTAGGATCCTTACTGGCTGTGGAAGTGGTTCTTAGGGATAATGAAGAAAAATGACACAACTGATATCAATAAACAGCCGATCAGTCATAAAAAGAATGGAGTCGAGGGCTGAGAGACTTCTCTTGCATAAAATGAAATGGTTGTAATTGTGCCGGGATGTTAAATGCTTTAGTTATTTTATTAGGCTTCGATTTGGGAACGCCATTCATTTTCCTGCTAAAATAATGTCTTTATAATTGTGTGTGAAAAAAAAAAAGGAGACCGACAATATGTTTCAAATTTGTCCAATTAGAACTAACAGACAAGCAGAAGAGCACAATCATAAAATGGACTGTTTTTTGTTGCATGAGAAAATAAAAAGTAAAAGCACATGTCACTGGTGAATATGCTAAATGGCAATTGTCCCTCACCTCTGCTGACCTGCTAAATGTCTGAGTGGCCAGAAAGGTTGCACCGAGAGGTTATCAGACTCCAGTCTGCATGCAATTAGGCCAAGTCAAAGGAAACTCTTCATGCACCTACTTGTTTACATACCTAAGTATAATACTTGCTCTGGAAAGCTGCCCTAGCGCAATGGAATTGGGAACATTTCTAATAGAAATAGCTCATTTTATAAATGTGCTTTGTTATTTAAAGGAAAACTATACCCCCCAAACAATGTAGGTCTCTATTAAAAGATACTGAGTAAAACAGCTCATGTGTAAAACCCTGCTTCATGTAAATGAACCATTATCATAATAATATACTTTTCTAGTAGTATGTGCCATTGGGTAATCATAAATAGAAAATTGCTATTTTAAAAAATAAGGGCCGCCCCCTGAGATCGTAAGATTCACTGTGCACACATACAAACCACATGTAAGGTCACATGAGCCAATTAACCGACAGAGTTCAGCCTTTTGCTTCCACACTTCTTCCTGTTACAGTATGGGGCAGATTCACTAAGGGTCGAATTTCGAAGTTAAAAATACTTCGAAATTCGACCCTCGAATTGAAATCCTTCGACTTCGAATATCGAAGTCGAAGGATTTAGCGCTAAACGTTCGTTCGATCGATCGAAGGATTTTTCGTTCGATCGAACGATTAAATCCTTCGAATCGAACGATTCGAAGGATTTTAATCCAACGATCGAAGGAAAATCCTTCGATCAAAAAAAGGTTAGCAAACCTATGGGGACCTTCCCCATAGGCTAACATTGACTTCGGTAGGTTTTATCTGCCGAAGTAGGGGGTCGAAGTTTTTTTAAAGGGAAAGTACTTCGACTATCGAATGGTCGAATAGTCGAACGATTTTTCGTTCGATTCGTTCTATTTCGTTCGTATTCGAACGAATTTAACCAATTCGATGGTCGAAGTACCCAAAAAATACTTCGAAATTCGAATTTTTTTCATTCGAATCCTTCACTCGAGCTTAGTGAATCGGCCCCTATGTGTTGTAGTATTTCTGGTCAGGTGATCTCTGAGGCAGCACAGATAGAGTCACGAAATGGTGGTTCAAGGCAAGAGATGTAAAAGGGCAATATTTATGTAAATATATATTCCAGTTTGGTAAGATTCTTTAATATGTCATTCAATTTGATATAAACTATCTGTTGCTTAAGTATTCATTTTGGGGGTATAGTTTTCCTTTAAATGCGTACAGCTGGGTGACCTAGTTTAATGTCCGACCTGCATGTAGCCCTGATATTTCTATGCTGTATTTCAGTAAATCAGTTTGGTACTAGTCATGTGCACCTTTCTACCCAGCGTGTAAAACAGAAAATCTACATATACAGCCGCGGTTATTGTACCTACAGTTCCTCGGGTGCGGGTGGGCATCGTATTATGTTGCTGTGTTTTGTTGTTCATGGGAAAAACAGACGACATATAAGAACTTACTTTTTGTTATCTAATACACTTTAGAACACTTACAAATGTATCTGTCTACAGTCTGTACTGGGCCCACTGACAGCTGTTAGAAATCCAGAAACAAAACCACAAGCGTTCATCTGTCATAGAAAAAAAAGAAGCAAATCATCCATCCACTTATGCAGTGGAGCACCAAGTAGTTATTGGAGGGAAGAGTTTGAAATGTTTTCTTAATTGCCTAGTGTCTGGCTAGGGAGATTGAAATTGCAGCTATACATGGAAAGTGGGCCAATTCAATTGTTTGGCCTCCAGATCAACAATCGGATCATAACAGGGTCCTAAGAAGAACCAACAAGAAAAGGACCACGTGCCACCATATATGGGCCAATAAGCATCTGACTTTGTCCGGAGTCACCAAGTTGTCAGCCAATAGAAAGTCTTTTATTGAGCAATGCTTTCTGCAGCACTGTACAGTAGGTTTGGGGAAACTAAAAACTGTAAAAACTAAATGAACTTTTAGTATGATGTAGACATTGATATTCCGAATTAGTTTGCAACTGGTCTTCATTTTTTTTCTGGTTTTTCAGTTATTTAGCTTTCTGGTTGCTAGGGTTTCCTTTACCCTAACACCCAGGCAGCGATTTGAACTAGAGACAGGAATATGAATCAGAGAAGGAACTGATAAGAAGTTAACTAATGAAAAGTTATTCAGAAAGCAATAGTTTTTTGGCTGCTGTGGTGAGTGAAAAACTATATATCTAAAAAACAAAACAAATAATGAAGATCAATTGCAAAGTTGCTGGGAATAGGACATACTAAAAGTTAACTCAAAGGTGAACCATCTGTTATTCTGCCTCTTCTGTTATTTTGCTGATAAATGTATTATTTTCAGAGATAACTGTATTATTTTCAAAGTCCCTTGAACTGAATTATGGTCTTAATTATAGTCTCATTTCCAATCATCAGACCTTATATATATGGAGGCAGTCATGTAGTTGGACTGTTCTTGAGATATGTAATTAATTGTTATGATGCCCAAGGAAATATTTTGCCTCGTGTAAGTGGAGATCTATGAAAAAAAGGTATTTAATCTTCCAATTCTTCATTATTCTTTTGGGTTTTTTCATTGTAAAGCTTCATAGTTTAGGGAATCTTCAATCCTGCTTCTATAAAACTGACTTTTTATAAATAACAATGACAGGGCTCAGTTATGGCATTACTACATTCACAGCAGAACATAGTGTGGTTGCAAAAAAAATGGATGCAATTATACAGGGCCGGAACTAGAGGTAGGCAGAAGAGGGCACAAAGTTGAAGGGGGCACCAGGCACGTACCTCTTCCAACCACTTAACCATAGTCCAGGCCCTCTTATGCACACTATGTACTCTCTCTGGTGCTCCCTATTGAAGGCAGTGTGCGACTGGGCGTGAGCACGTGTGATGTTGGTGCGCTAAGGAGAGTGCACAAGGAAGGAGGCCGGCTGGGTTGCCTAGGGCTCTACTATTGAGCAGTAAATACAATACGGCAAAGTACTTGTGCCTAAATATGGTCCTTGCATGTCCTTGCACCATGTGCCAATAAGCCTACCCAGTGTGTCTCATGAATCGCAGGCAAATATTGAGGCAGGGGAACTCTGGAGCTACCACCACCCTGAAGGTAGCAAATTGCATCTGAAATTGCACTTTGCTCATTGCTTTTGCGTTTGTTATTGATCCCTTATATGTTTTGTTGTAATGTTGTAAAATATTTGATGTGAAGTGTGCGATGTTAAATGCCAAGCCAAACGGACTGAATAGAGAAAACATTGTATTCCTCCACAGAGCCAAAGCTCCTCTTCACGTCCTCATCTGCCTTTATCCGATATCCGATCCGATATCCGTGAACCAAGGATATTGCTTGGAATCGTCGCCCCAGAATATGAAAAGATGTGTAGGGCTGGCTCAGTGCAGTACAAAATAACACCCACTCCTAATATTCTGACCTGGCTTAAAGGCGAAGTAAACCCTAAAAATGAATATGGCTAAAAATGCCATATTTTATATTCTGAATTTGTTGCACTAGCCTAAAGTTTCAGCTTGTCAATGTAGCAGCAACAATCCAGGACTTCAAACTTGTCACAGGGAGTCGCCATCTTGGAAAGTGTCTGCTCAGTGGGCTCTGAGCAGCTGTTGAGAAGCTAAGTTTAGGGGTCGTCGCTAATTATCAAGCAGAAAATGAGGTTGGCCTGTAATATAAGCTGATGCTACAGGGCTGATTATTGAATTCTGATGCTAATTGCACTGGTTTCTGAGCTGCCATGTAGTAATTATCTGTATTAATTACTAATCAGCCTTATATTGTGACATTTCTATTCTACGTGTACTGTATATTGTGAGTGGGTCCCTAAGCTCAGTAAGTGACATCAGCACAGAACATGTGCAGTGAATCAGCAGAAAAGAAGACGGGGAGCTACTGGGGCATCTTTGGAGACACAGATCTTCCCTGCTAAAGGGCTGTGGTTGTCTTAGGCTGGTACAGAAGAACAAAACATAATGTACAACATTTCTAGTCTACTTTAGCTTTAGTTCTGCTTTCTGAGTTTTCTGAGCATGATGAGCCAGTTGTCACTAACACTGGGCTGAGGGTGGTACAATACTTAAATGGACTGAAGTACTGTCCAGTATCAGCATAACAACCAAATAGGCTTCCCTTCTTTTCATTTCTGCCTTAAGGTGGCCATACACTGAGAGATCTGCTCGTTTGGCGATGTCGACAAACGAGCGGATCTCTCCCCGATATGCCCACCTTGAGGTGGGCAATATCGGGCTGATCCGATCGTGGGCCCTAGGGCCCAATGATTGGATCCTTACGAATAGTAATAGGCGGTCAGATTGCGGGACCGCATCAATGAATAGATGCGGCCGCGATCCAACGGAACTTTTCGTCCCATCCGATCGAGATCTGGCCACGGTCTGTCGGCAGCTTTTATCAGCCCGTGTATGGCCACCTTTAGTTGGTGCTATTCTGGGGGTTTTGGGATAATCTTGTTAAAAGAGAACATTGCTTTGCTGCATGTCTAGTAATACTTTACAGTTAAAGGAACGTGTCTCGTTATGTTGCAGTTGTCCGTATTATCAACAAAATCTAAGAAGTCTTTACTGTCTCTTTTTCCTTCTCCCTCAATGCTTTCAAGTTGATTGTTCCATGTCAGACCTGTCATTATCTGCACAAATCATTCTTCACAGATTGCCATCACATCTGGTTCAAAGAGAAATGAGTTGGCCTCTCGTAGGTCAGACGACTGGAAATAGCAGGTATGTGCAACATCTCAGCCAGTCAATTGCCAAGCTAATTTACAGGGGAAAAAAACTATACTGGTCTTTTTAATAGGAAAATTAGGATTAGAAACCTATTAATAATAATAATAATATGACTTGGAGTCATTTTTCTATCACTCTGCATACATGACAAATAGGATTTATATTATATATAGGATCCCCTACTGTGTACGGATTCCTCATGCATTGCTAAGCCTACCTCTTTGCCAGCACCTTTATTCTAGGTTTTATTTCCTGATAAACAAAAATGAGAAACCCCCTGCACTCACCCAAGATAATATATTAAAGGGATCCTGTCATCGGAAAACATGTTTTTTTCAAAACGCATCAGTTAATAGTGCTACTCCAGCAGAATTCTGCACTGAAATCCATTTCTCAAAAGAGCAAACAGATCTTTTTATATTCAATTTTGAAATCTGACATGGGGCTAGACATATTGTCAATTTCCCAGCTGCCCCAAGTCATGTGACTTGTGCCTGCACTTTAGGAGAGAAATGCTTTCTGGCCGGCTGCTGTTTTTCCTTCTCAATGTAACTGAATGTGTCTCAGTGAGACATGGGTTTTAACTATTGAGTGTTGTTCTTAGATCTACCAGGCTGCTGTTATCTTGTGTAAGGGAGCTGTTATCTGGTTACCTTCCCTTTGTTCTTTTGTTTGGCTGCTGGGGGGGGGGGAAGTGATATCACTCCAACTTGCAGTGCAGCAGTAAAGAGTGATTGAAGTTTATCAGAGCACAAGTCACATGACTTGGGGCAGCTGGGAAATTGACAATATGTCTAGCCCTATGTCAGATTTCAAAATTGAATATAAAAAAATCTGTTTGCTCTTTTGAGAAATGGATTTCAGGAGCAGCACTATTAACTGATTCATTTTGAAAAAAATTTTTTTTCCCATGACAGTATCCCTTTAAAGGACATTAAGACATTTTGTGCAAAAATCTAATCATAGTGATGGGTGAATTCGGTTCTATTTCACTTTGCCAAAAAAATGTGCAAAACAGCAAATATTTGCAAAGTGTATTGAAGGCAATGGTGTTTTTTGCAGCAACTTTTCCCAGCAGCAACTTTTCCCAAACTGCATGTTTTTGCGGCATCTTTTTCAGAGCACATCACATCATATAGGAGTCTAAGTGTGTTTTTCCACAATGAAACCTGGTGAAAGATTTCACCCATCACTACTAAGGTGTCAGAAACATATCAGACATTAATACAATGTTAACCTTAGTACATGATGCTTTGAATGGGCAAGCAACTAGTACAGACACTGTAGATGCAACAGGTAGTTTTCACACATGAATTTATGGTCACTACATGCAAGAGTTTTAAACTAAGGTTCATGGATAGCTGGGTCGGACTGGGGACAACGGTTTAAAACCTAGTGGGCCTCAGCCCTCATGGGTCCCACCAAAGACAGATCTACACCCATCTGCTGCCCACATGGGCCCGCGCTGCCCCCTGATTCCTTCCACCCAGGCCCCAATCGAGAGAACAGGTACACATGGGGGGTTGTGATTGGAGGGGGGTTACAACTGTGGCATTGGGTCCCAGAAAGGGGGTGGGGGCCCCTGTGTCAGAGGCTCCTTCTACCCTCCAACCCAACGCTCATGGCTAGTGTTGAGCGAACTTGTGCATTTTGCTTTGCTGAATTTTTTTTTAATTTTAAAAAAATTAAAATTTCTACAATAGCATATACATTGCTCTAGCTTGTTAGAGTCATAAAGCTCCTCGTTCAACATTAGGTCAATATATAGGGTTTGTGCTGAACATCATTTATTTTTCATTCTTCCACTAAACAGGGCAAAATCTGAAACTAAAGTCACCTTCTACTTCCTGATTCCTGCGAGCACATCCAACACAAAGCAGTCCACTGAAAAGCCTCTGTATAATGAGCTGCTCCTTATCTCACAACTTAACAGGCTTCAGCAGGGGGAAGGAAAGGGTTTGCTTGTACATAGGACTTCTCAGTGGAGCTCTGGTTGGTTTTGATTTTGCTCATACAAGTTGGGTTTCAGTTTCAAGTTCAGAATTAGCCCTGTTAAATGCAAGAAATAACAAAAAACGTATGCATAACCAAATTAAAACAATAGTCAAAAAGCCTACATCCATATTTAATGGACTTATGTTGATGTTGCTTGTTTGTTTACTTAAGATATTTTCTAACAACAAGGTCATATTTATAAAATGAATTACTTAAACATCAAAATATCATAAGGAACAAAACAGTGTCTATAAATATATATATATATATATATATATATATATATATATATATATATATATATATATATATATATTTTGTTTTTCTTGACAAAAATTACAGGTGAAAAGTCTTCATGCTGACGAAACAGGCAGCTTTCCAAAAAACAGAGTCATGGCTTATTAAAAAGAACCCTTGGCATAGTTTAGCTCCCATGTAATTGGAAAGCTTCCCGTGTAAACTTGTAACCACTAGAGATCCCACAGATGTTATTCTCTCCTTTTAATACGCCCACATGTGAGGAACTGGATCACAGAGGAAACTGGGATATAAACTATAAACTAAGGGAAAAAGAAAAACTCCTTTTCAAAGATCAGAGTCTTTTTATTTGTGAGATTTGCATAATTGATTGTTGTATTTATGCAGAAAAAGATAACATTTTCCGAACGGTTATGAGCAATTGTGATCTCGCTGGCTATTAGCAGGAGAAATGGGCGGTGGGCCTGACTTCATTCTCTGTCAGCAGATTGGAATTAATATTATTTTGGCTCAAGCCTACCTTAATATCTGCTTGATTCATTTGAGTCCTTGGAGAATGGATTCTGTTTTCACTCTAAAAAATGTAGTCATCCACAACAAATGCTTAAGAGCTTGTTTCACCTTTTAGAAGCCGTACAAACAGCATTTACGTGCATCTTTGGAACATGGCTGTGTTGGTGATGTGCAGTATTACCTAACGTTAGGAAGCTCTGACAATGGCCAGAGGAACTGGAACATTAAGGGAACGTTTATGAGGGAGCTGTAGAAGAACCCAGTATAATTTTCAGAAGGGGGTCAAGTCACATGGCACCAGGTTGACTATTTTATCAGCATCTGTCAAAACCAGTTTCACAAGTTGGAAAACTTGGATCTTCAGTTTGAGAGTGATATATTGGTGATGGCATTTTGCCTTTTAAGTAAAAACAATGTACAGTATGTTGGAAGCTGATCGATCTGGCCCATGCAATATGCTTTCAATACAGTATTCAATGGGACTTTGAAGCCATGTGATTCATGTAGTGAAACATAAATATCCTTAAAAACACGGTGGCAGGTCTACTTTGATGAGCTTTATAATACTGAGACGAATATTTGTGCAGCTTTGAGGTCAGCAATGTGGATGCAGCTTGGCATGCAGGTTACAGAACATGTACTTAGAACTTATAGAGCGTATATCATTATAGAGTTTGGGAAGGGGCCCTATTGGGAAGCAGCGATTTGACCTGGATCTGAACAATAATTAGGTTCCAGTGCAGAGGCTGTACCTAAACCATCTATGCTGCCATGTCAGATAAAAGGAAACAAGAAGCAAAGAAACCCTGCTCTCTGCCCCGAAGAAGATGTGCTCTGCTGTACTTACTCTGCAAGGTGGGGTAATTACAGGATATGGGGCAATTACTGGAGTTATTACTATGCGGGTGGGAGCTAGGGTTGCCACCTTTTCTGGAAAAAAATACCGGCCTTCCTATATTCTTACTGTTTTTTACTATTAATAACATTGGCATCAAACAGCATTTTTACCGGCCAGCAGGGAGGTGGGAGTATGTAGGGTAGGGGTTTTATTATATGAGGGGTTGAATTCTCCTTTAAAGTTCAGCTTTTCACACTACTGCGCATGGGCACCCATGTGAATAAATAAAAAGCCAGAAAAGGATCCCTATGTGGTGCTTACTGGAATAACCTTGGGCCGGTGCAGTTTTCTGCTGATAGGAGCATCAGCCCGGGGTGTGAATAAAGTATAGACAACCACTTGGGAGTGCCTAAGTTTTGGCACCCCCAAGTTAAAGAGAGACTTTTATTCTCCTTTAAATGTGTGTCTTTAAATCTGCACTACAGTGGGCAACTAATCGTGATGGGGTAACATAAACGCCACTTCGGCTTTATCGAATAGCCAGAGTTCCCTCATGAGGCAACCTTGGGATACTTCGAAAAGCCAAAAAAACAGGCATGTTTTGTCACCCATGGCAGAGCAGATTTATCGCAGGCAACAAAACGTCCAGGACCCTAAGTCTATACAAGAGCTAATCAGATTGTCACATAGTCTTTTGCCCAGTGAGTAGTTACCAGTCTATTTTCTTGATAATATCACAATTGTGAGTGTTCTTTGTGTCTTCACAATGAAATTACCAAGATATATGTCTGGTTCTACTCATACTTATAACTGCAAATAGAAAAAAAGCTTTGCTATGACATTGAACCACTTAATGTATATCAGAGAAACCCAAATTTAAACCAGAGAATGTCTTCCTTTTTGTCTTTTAAAAATAACCCATTCCAGGCAGGTCCCGCACTTATTCAGACTAATGCAAACAAACACCAAAAAAATCAAAATGAAATCATTTCCTGTTTTATTTTCAACATGTGTTTCTGATATATATATATATATATATATACCGGAACAGTATACTCCTCTGAGCCTATAGCCATAACCCACTGTGGGAATTCCCACCACAACTCAGAGTAGTGATACGGCACTATTGGCTGTGCTTGTTAAAGACCATTTTAATATGATATTGATTAGTTTCTCATATTTCAGCCTTTCCGAGATTCGGCTTTCCCTCTAGAATGTGTCCCCCCCTATTATTTTTTCATTGTTATATATTTCAAAATACATGGACATCTGTCCATTAATATTCTATATTAAATAGGAAAACATTTTATTTATATCTAATATAAACTTATAACTACTAAACAAGGAACAGAAAAATGTCTACAGTAGTCACAACATGGGTGATTTTTTTCATTAGTTTTCCATCAGAAAAATGAACTGCTCACAATATCTGAAATTCCTCCTGTTGTTCTATGGAAGAGGATGGCTTAAAATGGAACCAATGGTTTATTTATTTTATAATTTATGGGTTTAAGACAAGAGAGCTTTTCTATTCCCACTGAGCAGAACATCTTCCAGCATGGTGTAAATTTGTAGATCATGCAGAAACCTCGTTAGAGCTTTATATCTACAGCATGGGATTTCAGAGGCATTTTCCAGACATGTTCCATTCAAACAACAGCTGACACAAAGACTGTAAATGGAATGCCAGATGGACAAAAAGAGCTACATGACTGTCAGGGTTTCCTGAATAAACATATATCATAGTCTTTCAATTTTTAGCCCATAGAGGCACATACAAATACAATCCAGACCACATATGGCAGCAGTGAGCCAATGATGCAGAAAGCTCCATTTCTAGAAGGTCTACAAAGTTGGCTCATGAAGCCTGTTGCAAGACACTATAATATTGTGTTCAGTCTGCATTCCTGTAATTTTTAGCTCATTGGCTCCATCTTGACACCACTGATACTAAAGCATGCTCCAGTTGTACCAATCATTCTACCAGGGTGCATTTACTGCTTCATTTCTGGGAGCACCACTCCCCCATTGTTAGAGAAGCACCTTTAAAATTAGATGGTTGTGTCATACTGGTGACAAAGCTGGCTCAAGTAGTCTTTGTCTAAGCCCTTCAGTGTTAGATCTCTTTGAAATCAACCTTTGGCCTGTGTTGGAGCATTACACATATTGTATTGCATGTTGTATTATATGTAGGAAAAGGAAATAAAAATATTTACGGTTATGGAAATGTTTTATCTACATTAACTTTGAGAAGCCATTATCAAGGACCTAAATGTTAATTAAAGGGGACCCGTCACCCAAACAAAATTATTCCATATTCTATTTTATCATGTTAGTCAAGCAAAATGAACTTTAATTACACTGTATAAATTATTTGAATATTGTTTCCATCAGTCTGGGAACTCATAATTATAGCAACCAGGAAGAAGCCATTTTGTGGACACTGTTATTAAGGAAAGTCTTGTATCATCTCAGAATCTTGTTTGTGCACCAGAGGACAGGGACCCAATGTCCATCCCCATGCCCTGGTTACACAATTAAATCGTTAAGAGAGCTGGGGGAATGTAGGGAGAACGGTGATATCTAGGAAGTGCTGAATGGAAAGTGAAAGTAATTGCTTGCCCCACCTCTATGCCTAGGCATAGAGACGGGGTAGGCAATATTTGATTGACAGCTGATATTTTTAAACGAGTTTACTACAGCTATAAATGCTTTAATAAAAAAAAGAAATTGGATTTCATATTTAATTTAAAAAGGACTTTTATTATACAGATTTTTATGTCTGGGTGACGGGTCCACTTTAATATTAAAGATGTTTTGTCTGTGTGCTGGTAAAACACACTTTCACAAAAACAATGTAATAAATATTTATTTAAGGATCAGTGTTATGGTCTCTCATGAGTAGCCCTATACTCTTTAGCATATGTCATATTCCCTAAATAATAAGGACTGAAGGGTATGTCATAATCCTTTTATCATTTGAACAGGCTGGGCTCATGTATGGGTAATGTGTTGTATCTACCACACTCCTGCACTCCAGTTACCTGGCAAGGTCCCTTAGCAACAGCAACTTAACTCCAATAGATAATGTGCGTCAAAGCGGCTGGGTATAAATTAGGTCTGATTTATTGGCGTGTATGCTAGAATAAAAGGAATTCCAGATGATCCACACATGTTTGTATTTCTGACTTGGTGCAGTCCTTTCTTAGTCCACATAATTAGCCATAAATCCAAGGCCCAGGTTTTGTCCCTTCTCCAGAGAATTGAAAGTTTCCATTAGTTTGTACTCCCAAACTTTTCTTTATATATCTATTTTAAAATTGCCCTTAAAGGAGAAGGAAAGGTACCGAAGCAGTTTATTTTCAATAGATTAGCCACAATAGTGCAAGCTATAAAATTATTTATTCTGTAGAATGCTTTACCATACTTGAGTAAACAGCTCTAGAAGCTCTCTGTTTGTTCAGGATATCAGCTGCCAAATTCACTGGGTGTGACATCACATCTGGACTGAGTTTCCCTGCTCAGTCATAGGTCTCGGCTCAGATTTCAGCAGGGTGGGGAGGAGGGAGGAAGAGAGAAGCAAACTGAGCATGATCAAGCCCTAGCCCTGGAGGTTTATGCTGAAAACAGGAAGTCTGATTCAGAAGCCCATGTGTACACAATAGAAGGAAAGAAATGCAGTGTTTCTTTTGACAGAGGACTCAGAGCAGCATTACTTTGAGGGTTTAGATAGTATGCAAAGACAGTTTTATGATAGATGTAAAAAATAGTTTTATTTCTGGTGTCAGTATCTCTTTAACACCACATTGGAAGAAGAACAGTTGTAGTGACAATGGATGCTGTATTCCTCTAATGTGTCCGGAATTGGTATTTTGTCTGAAGTCAGGTTTGTGTGGGCAGGTATTACATTGTTTTTTGCCGCAGGGGTATGTTCCATTTTTAGTGGGGTGCACTTTTTGTTATTAGTGATTTTAGGTTGGGAGGTCTGAATTCTAGGAATGGCGGGTCTGGGAATATGCTTTTGAGCTTCTTGTACTTATAAAGTGTACCTTGTAAATCTCTGGCTATTTTTGTGAGGGTTCTTAGTTGTGGATTGTATGTGACCACTAAGGGAACCAGATTTATTTCAGGTTTTTTGTTTATACTGTAGAAAGTGACTTCTAGGAATCCTGGTGGCTGCATGATTGAATTGATTTACAATCATGGGGTTTTAGCCCCTGTTGATGAAGTCTGCTTTGAGTGCTTTGAGGTGGTGGTTCCTTTCAGTAGTGCCCAAACATATATGATTGTATTGTAAAGCCTGGCTGTAGATTATGAGATTAGAGTGGTCAGGGTGAAAGCTGTCATACATTAGATATGAGGGTTTGTCCGTTGGCTTTCGATACATGGTGGTTTGAATAGTATTTTCCCTGTTGTTTTCAGAAACTGGATGTGAGTGGGGGAGTAGCTCAGTTTCAAATTGATAGTTGGATGAAAATCTTGAAACTGTTTGCGAAACTGAATAAATTCTTGTGCAGTATCTGTCCAGATTATGAATATGTCATCTATATAGCGGAGCTATCTCAAAGGCTTGGTGTTGCAGGTGGAGAGCAAGTCCTTTTCTAGTTTTGCCATGAAGAGGTTGACATATTTAGTTAGTCAATAAAGAAATCACCTTTATGCCACTTTTGTTATTTTACTGGCTAACACGGTACAGCAACTTTACCTGCGATAGATATGGACTGGAAACACTGCTTCTAAATACCCCCTTCCAGCATCTAGGGGGTGTACCATTGTGGGTGAAACCTAAATGTACTAGTATTTAGCACATCAACTTTTTATTGGGTAGGACAGTGTTTGGGTTGATAGCAGCTGTATTCAGTTACTGTATAATTAAGCATGGTAATGGATACAGGTATGGGATCCATTTTCTGGAAACTCATTATCCAGAAAGTTCCAAATTATAGGAAGACCATTTCCCATAGACTCCATTTAAATCAAATAATTCAGATTTTTAAAAACAGTCTTTTTAAAAAATCTCTGTAATAACAAAACAGTAGCTTGTACTTGATCCCAACTAAGATATAATTAATCCTTATTGGAGGCAAAACCAGCCTATTGGGTTTATTTAATATTTTACATTATTTTTTTAGTAGACTTAAGCTACAGTGATGAGTGAATAAATTCGCCTGGCGCAAATTCGCTGTGAACTTCTGCGTTTCGCCACTGGTGAATATATTCCCGAAACTCCTGCGAAAATTAGCCGGCCTCAGTTAATTTTGGACTAAAAAGTAGATTGCGTCAAAAACGCCACACATCAACACTATTAGGATGCCCATTTACTTTAACTACATCGTCAAAATTTACACGGTCAATTTTCGAATTTCGTTAACTTTTCGCTGTTTCTGCAAAGCGAAACAAGAGAAATTCGCCCATCACTAATGGTGATCCAAATGACAGAAATACTCCTTACTAGTATACCCCCAGGTTCTGAAATACCCCTTACTAGGATACCCTAGGTCCTGAGCATTCAGAATAATGGGACCCATACCTGTATCTGTTTTCCATCTCATAATTATATATTTGTTTCTTCTGGTGATTTTGCCTGCCAGATATTTGGAAGAGTGAAGAATGTAAAATAATGAAGGATAATATAATATACATAGTATGTCCCTTGAAATTAGCAGACCCCCTTCTCCATCAAGTTGACATCATTTCACTTGACAAATCTTTCCATTTGCTCAGCACATGCCGCCACACACACATGAAGAAATACAGAGCTGTAAAATGGATTGTAATGTACTGAGATGGCTGGGGAATCCTGACAAAACACAAATGATGATGACAAGTGTGAGTGAAAGGGAGTCATTTAGGGGATTACACTGATGATTGACTTTTAGCAGGGAGAGTGTTGTGTAACTAAGCACAGTTCCAATGAGGTGCAACGAAGCAAGCAGTGATTTTGTATGTCTGTGCTGTTGATCCGTCTTTGCATAGAGTATGCTGCAAACAATGAAGGAATTCTGGGCATTCATTTTAGAAAACATAATGTTTATATCATTAAAATCATTCCAGATCAATTAAAGAGTGATTATAGGAATACACCTAGGGGCACATTTACCTAGGGTCGAATATCGAGGGTTAATTAACCCTTGATATTCGACCGTCGAAGTAAAATCCTTCGACTTCGAGTATTTTGCGATATTCCTACGATCGAACGATCGTAGGAATAATCGTTCGATCGAAGGAATAATCATCGATCGAAGTATATTCCTTCGATCGGGAAATTGTTAGGAAGCCTATGGGGACCTTCCCAATAGGCTAACATTGGCCTCGGTAGGTTTTAGGTGGCGAACTAGGGGGTCGAAGAAATTTTTAAAGAGACAGTAATTCGCCTATTGAATAGTCGAACGATTTTTAGTTCGAATCGTTCGATTCGAAGTCGAAGGTCGTAGTCGAAGGTCGAAGTAGCCCATTTGATGGTCAAAGTAGCCATATTCGAGATTCGAACTATTTTTCCTCTATTCCTTCACTCGAACTAAGTAAATGGGCCCCCTAATGTGCGTCTGTGAATCCTCTGTAAAAGCACTTTTGGAATGTTAGCCCATGTGCCTACTATTGGGTTGTCTGTACATCCATTAAATACTAAATTCATAGAATAGCCACTTGCTGCATGGCTAGTCAACAATTCATTCAGAGGTGTGCTGCAGATTCCAATGGTTTCTGTTCAGCTATGCAGCGTGTATCCACTTTCACATGTTTCCAAATCATCCATTTCATTAAGGTTGTGTATGAAACATACCTACCGGCAGTAATAAGTGATGAGAAGAAAGTGAAAGCTCAAAAATGCTTTAAAGGACAAGGAACGTGTAAATGATATGGTGCTGGTAAACAATTAACCCATCCCTGTCTTCTGAAATGCCAATAGTATTTCCTTTAAACACCAATTAAAGGAAGATTAACTCAAAGTTATTGGTCCACATGAAGAACATGTTGCTGCCATCTATAACAGGCTCTGACTTCTCAAATGTGAAGGGCAAAATTCTTCATCATCTTTTCCGAACCAAAACACACTTGCAAACCAAAATCAGCAATTTTAGAAGCTTAAATGTAGAAACATATATTAGGCTTTTTGTCCTTTAAAAAACTATGAATTTGAACAGGTTTTATCAGAAAATCAGTGATTATTATCTTGCAGTGGTTCTAAACATAGATAAGGGTTCATAGATGGGAGAGGGATTTTTGACTGGCTGCAGATGGGTGGGAACTGTTTCATCTAAAATGTCCCAAAGGAGAAAGAGTGTGTCTGACAGTGACAGCAGCTGCTTTTTGCACAAAAATAGGGTTGTTTTGCCAAAGCCTCACATTTTTTAATGCCACCAAAGCAAAGTATGGGAAGCCAAACGTTAGGCCAGATTCAATTCAGGGAGGTTTAACACATAAAAAGTCATGGACGAGATTCAATTTGAGATGCAATTCAATTCAGAAAAACGTATCTCACGGTTTATCACGAAAAAACTCTATTGAAGTCTACGGGGGAAAAAAGGAACTGAATTTGGAGAAAAGTTTTCCTCCTCAAATAGCATCTTGTTCATGAGTTTTCACATGATAAACCTTGAGATAACTTTTTCTCACTGAATTGAATCTGGCCCTATATGTGAAGACCTACTGAGTTTTATATGGGTTCTCAGAGAACTATCCTGACGGATGCTTAATAAAGACCCAGTCTGTTCCAAGGGCAGAGTCTGCATCTTGTAGACTGAAATCATCTGGCAGAACTGTCTTGCCCCTTTCGCATTAATCTAACTACTGGGGATATCATGGCAATCGCAGAGGGACCCACTGATCAAATCACAGCATGGCCTCATTCATTTCTAGGTTTACATCAGAATTCAGTTGTGCTTGTGCAGGGGCTTAATATAGGTCTGAATGTTTGGTGACAACAACTGTATTGATTGACCTCTTTGCTCCATTTGGGGACAATTGTAGCTGCATATTTCTTTTCTTGAGGTTGCATAACAGGCGTTGGCGTATTTTTATTTTTCAGTTGGAATGCAAACATTTTTCTGGCTCCAAAAAAAAGAAGAGTGGTTTGTTATGAAGACGTCATTCCTAATCTAAGAGATATCCAACAAAGAAAATATGCTTGGAAGTGCAGAGTAAATGTTTTCTCAGTGCCTTTTATCTGAATTCGGCATAATGGTGGCGATGTAAATGAGTCTGATCAAGATACTGAAAAAGAGCATGCCCCTCTGCACATATGTATGGCTTCAAAGACAGGCAAGTAGGGTCCAGCATGATGCAGTCTAATGTTAAACACTAGCACCAAAGCTATGCTAGGCTTTTCCAAGCTTATCCTACTCACTGATATCCATAAACCTCCAAGCATATTATATTACAAGACTGCGATAAGAACTTGTATTCCTGATAAATTCTTTTGATGTCTAGTTCTGCACCATAGGGGGAAATGTGAAAAGCCAAAGCAAGCAAGGAAATATTGTTTATGTTAATGTTTCCAAAGAAATCTATAAACGATGAGCATTTTACAAAACCTCTGGTGGAAATAAAACAGTTGGTCTGCAAGTATATTATCCCTAGGAGTCTCTAGATGAATCTATAAATACCAGAACTTCCTCATCAACATGGCAAAAGGTCACCAAATCTAAAAATGTGGTTCTGCATAAAATGGCAAATGATTAAGTCCACGTGAGGGGTCATTTACTTACCACACTGCCCAAAAAGATCCCTGTAGTCCTTTGCACTAAAAATCCTATTCTTTAAAGGGATCCTGTCATCGGAAAACATGTTTTTTTTCAAAACGCATCAGTTAATAGTGCTACTCCAGCAGAATTCTGCAAACAAATTTTTTTTATATTCAATTTTGAAATCTGACATGGGGCTAGACATTTTGTCAATTTCCCAGCTGCCCCATGTCATGTGACTTGTGCCTGCACTTTAGGAGAGAAATGCTTTCTGGCAGGCTGCTGTTTTTCCTTCTCAATGTAACTGAATGTGTCTCAGTGGGACATGGATTTTTACTATTGAGTGCTGTTCTTAGATCTACCAGGCAGCTGTTATCTTGTGTTAGTGAGCTGCTATCTGGTTACCTTCCCATTGTTCTTTTGTTTGGCTGCAGTACAGCAGTAAAGAGTGATTGAAGTTTATCAGAGCACAAGTCACATGACTTGGGGCAGCTGGGAAATTGACAAAATGTCTAGCCCCATGTCAGATTTCAAAATTGAATATAAAAAAATCTGTTTGCTCTTTTGAGAAATGGATTTCAGTGCAGAATTCTGCTGGAGCAGCACCATGAACTGATTAATTTTGAAAAATGTTTTTCCCCATGACAGTATCCCTAAAGACCTGATTATACAGAAACATGGCTAATAGCACATAATGTCCTATAGCTAACGGCCCAGGGTGCATATTGATCAAACACCACTCTCTGTCTTATGCACATCTTGTCATCAATGAACCTCTTCCCAGACATGCCCAACGTTATACTAGTTTTCCACATTTTGCTAATATAGCATGGACAATTTGTAAAATATATCTTTATTAGCATTATTAAAATAGAGTTCCCACCCACCCCAGGCTTTCCAAAATATCATTGCTATTCACCATAAGTCCTGATGGGTCCTGAGGCAATGAGACTTGCATATCTCAGCAACGGTAGTGCCATTGTACCACCACATTCACAGTATGGCTGGAGAGGTCAGAGTTAGAACGTCATTTTAGGGTTGGGTATCTCTGTACCATTTAATGCTCTTGGTTACTGTTCCAATGAACATACCATTAATACTGGGTCACTGTGGTATTTTATGATGATTTAGCTCTGAAATAATCTGTATCATTTTTTGCTGAGCGTAACTGTACCATTTTATGGTGCAGATTGGACAGACTTTAATACTGTATTATATGTAAATAAAAGCATAATATTTTCAGGAACCAGAGACTATGGGCCACCAGGGGTTCTTGGCCCTTTTAAAGGTTTATTGACCAACGAGGAAGCTGAGCTGGGAAACAGGCAGGACCATAGAGTCCAAAGACAGGGTACGCAACGTACAAGCAGAAGTCTGGGATAATTTTTCACTAGGAGTAAATCCGTGTGATACTTGACAGTGCTGAGAGATAGAGTGCTAGTACTTCCATTTTCATCTCCAACATGCACAAATCATTTTCAGAACTGTCTGATTAGAGAAGCGTAATATAGTATAATAGTACAAGGTGTGTCTCAAGTGGCAGACCCAGTGTTGTCACAGTGACATCATTGAACCTGTGCTATGACATCACCATGGTGCACCAAGCCAGAACTACCAGATTAAAAATAAAAGGGCTTTGTAAACAAGGATTTACCACTATCGCAGGTCTCACTCATTCAGTTCCTTAGTGTACACTATATAATCTGAATATTCCAATTGCTACCAACCCTGACCTCTGTATGAAATGTTACTACAAATCTGCTTAACCTATGTGACACCATTGGACTATGGCCTGTTGCTTACTTCCTAGTGTCAGCCTCATCCTTATTCCCTACTTCCTGGTCTCGATGATCTTGTGGCCCTGACAATTATTTAGTTTTTTTGATCTAGTGTATGCATCAGGAACCCACATTAAGAAGCTGAGTTAGTGGTGATGCAATTGGCTTCTTTTTTTTTTTGGGTTGCTTTCATTTAAACGAGTAAGTGAACTGGACTGGCAGAGGAAAAGACACATTCCCATACGAGTTAGATGCCTTCAATCACTTTCCTCCTTTTTAAATTTCAATGGCTGTTTGAATTTTCAGCCAATTTTTACAGCATGACCTGTTGCTTTTTTTCTGTGATCAGTTTATCATGCTGACCATACATTTGTTCTGTAAGTGCTACTGCCATTATGCACTGATAGCTGATGTATGTTTGATGTTCTCAGAATCTTGTCTATCATTTTTCTACAGCCAGTCTAAACAAGGCAGCATGTAACTTCTCACAACCTTCCAGCTAACAAGGGGGAGCTTACATGGAGGATTGATATATACATTTCTTTTACATTACGAAAAGCAGATTTCAAGGGTGCATAAGAAAAAAAACGTTAGAATATAAGATGAACATATAAAATATAGTTTTTATGGTTTCATCACTTGATGCTAGAAGATGCTATCCAGCTGTTCTTTAGCACTGATAAGATCCAGATCATTTTCATCTCAGTGTTCAAACAAAACCTACCTTAATAACTAAACACTTTCTAACATGGCAAACTCTTGCAGGTTTTAAACCAACCTAATTAAACAGGAAATTTGCCCAAATAATGAAGAAATCTTACAGAACTTTGGACACTCTCCAACTTGCCTCATTATCTATGACCCTGCGAGTTACAGATTATCTTCAGGCCCGGATTTGTGGTGAGGCAACATAGGCCCAGGCCTAAGGCGGAAAAAATTAGGGGCAGCATGCCGCCCAGCCGCATTATGGGGACCCTTGAGTCCCCATTCAATAGCGCCGTTTACCAGAGTGTGGGCGGGCGATAGGACCGCGTGGCCGCCTGATCGGACCACGCGGCCTAGGGGCGCCCGCCAGAGAAATCCAGGCTTGATTATCTTGAGTACTTATGGCCACCCATTACCTGGACACAGGCACAAAGATCCGATTGTACGAATCAGCATACGATCGGACTTCCCCATCTCCCGACCTGCCACTAACCATTCACATCAAATAAAGTAGAAAAGAACAGATCAGCCGTAGGAAAGTTATGTCCGACAAAAGCTAGTGACAGTCTCACTCTCAAAATCATAAGATCGTCGAATCCTCGATTCGTACGATCAGACCTTTGCGTCTATGGCCAGCTTTAGTCACCCTGGTAAGATGTACAATTTAATTGGGAGACCGTGAAAACTGAAACAAAAACATTGCATTATACTAAGCATGCAATAGGAGTTGCATATATGATCTACAAATTTGACTTTGGCAGCCAAGTCAGCCCATGTCCTGATCCAAGTCTATAAGTCTATACAAAGGTTAGCCAAAGACTACAGGCAGCAATGACTAACACAGAAATGTAAAACAAAAATCCTTATAGTTATGATGTGAGTGAGGGTTGTGAGAACAGCAGTAATAAAAGGTGACTGTAAATATTTTTACAGGGAATTCCTTTCATGCTTTCTTCATTTTACAAGGCCCCTAGAACTGTACGAGCACCAGTTTAATTCAGTCTGATTATAAGATCTTTGCACCACTTATCTCTAACTCAGAGGCCGAAAACACAACAAATTCTCCCAAATAATGCACCTTAAAGGGGTTGCTCACCTTCCAAACAATTTTTTCAGTTCAGTTGTTTTCAGATTGTTCCCCCGAAATAAGTTGAACGAAATAACCGACTTTTTAGTTAAAGTTTGGCTTTTCGTTCTTCTGCGTATGCGTTGCCGCGCGAAGGAAAGAGCAAGATGGGCCGTGCAGTTTTCTGCTGATAGGAGCACCGGCCTGGGGTTTCAGATAAGTAAATGCAATCACTTGGGGGTGCCTAACATTTGGCACCCAAGCGCAGGATGCCTTTCCTTCTCCTTTAAGAGGTCCCCTTCCGCCCTAGTGCAGACAATGGTAAGTTAAGACGGCGTTTGATCTTTATTTTGTATACATTTTTATAACTTTATTTTTGTTGTGTAGCTCTCCAGTTTGAAATGTATAGTGTTCATTTAGGTCTCACTTATGCTAGCAAGCACTTCTGGATTAATAGGTGACAGAAGTACAACGTATATATATTAACAAAATCAAGCCTCAGAATGCATCTGCTTTCTTTTTGCCAAGGGTCTCTGACCCTGGCAATTAGATTTTATTTCAAATTTCAGATTTGAAGTAGGCATGGGATGGGACCGGTTATCCAGAATGCTTGGGACCTGGGGTTTTCCAGATAAGGCATCATTCATACCTTATTACTACTAGAAAATCATTTAGACATTAATTAAACCCAATAGGCTGGTTTTGCTTCCAATAAGCATTAATTATATCTTAGTTTGGATCAAGTACAAGGTACTGTTTTATTATTAAAGAGTTCAAGGTAATCATTTTTAACAATGTAAATTATTTGATTAAAATTGAGTCTATGGCAGACGGACTTCCCATAATTAGGAGCTTCCTGGATAACGGGTTTCTGGATACCAGATCCCATGTTAACTAATTTAAGGTGTTTTTTATTAATCTTAGCTCCACATATGGCTGCAATTGATTTTGCTCTCTGTAGCGAAACAGGTGCCTTCTTTGCTTCCGAACGTAACTTCTTTTTGCTTTCCTTGCCTAGGAATCTTGTTTTTTCTTTCAACAAAGCAAATACCTTGTTATTTTGCACAACGACTTTACAGACACATAGAATGGAGCCATCGGTGAAAAGTCTCTCCCACACACGGTTCTCAAAATAAAAGCAAGAGAAAGAATTTGCAGAAATTATAAACGACGGTTGGCAAAGGAGTATGACAAAAATTCAATTTGTCAGCACGTCAGATAACGTTTGTGTGGCACAGAACCTCTGAGCACCAGGCGCAGTGTTTTGATTTGCATGAAAAATAGCCTTCTGAAGCTTGATCCCATCTAGGTAATGACAGAGCCTCATACTCTGACAGAGAGCAGGAGTAATGACACTGTATATTCTGTATTTCAGCAGGCTTGAGAAAGCAGCAGTATAATGCAGCCTACCCTTAGTATGTTAGCAGGAGTCATGTTCACATGGGATGAATTTCTACATTTTTTTTCTAACAAGATGCCATAATAATTCTTTTGTTTTAAAACAGGTACAAGTCAGACGTCTGTATACATTTCCTGCGATCCTGAGCTGAACATTACTCCAGAAGTAATGCAAGTGTTCTGTGGTTATAATGTATCTGTACAAAATCTGTTTAACATGGTTCAGCAAATTCAGAGCTGCGGAGCTGCATGTACAAAGCCATTGGTGTACAATGACTATATAAGGGTCATTTACTCCTTGCAGGACAGAGGGCAAAACATGGAGACAATCCACAATGTTTTTTGCCTATTCCCTGCTAGGGTTGCCATCAGCAGGGAGTTTCAGGGGATGGGAATGTGTGCAGGGCCGCATTTACATAGCGGGCACCTCTAAGCAGGGGCGTAACTACAGAGGAAGCAGACCCTGCGGCTGCAGGGGGGCCCAGGAGGTACAGGGGGCCCCATGAGGCTCTCATTGATGAGCAATTTGAACATATATTGGTAAAAAAGGACAAACACTGGATAAGTTGGGGGCCCTAAAATTAATTTGCTGTGGGGCCCAGCAACATCTAGTTACGCCACTGCCTCTAAGCCCGCTGCCGTTCGTCACCCCTGTCCCCTCCCCTTCATTCGTGCACATGCTCACATTTTCATCATCAGATCGGGAGCACTAGAGCTTCCAAACCAATGTGGATGTGGTTGAGCGGCATGCCGCCCCCCTAAAATCCTGTCACCCTAGGCCTGGGCCTTGGTGGCCTTTCCACAAATCCAGGCCTGAATGTGTGTGTCATGGTGCGTGGGGAGGCCCTAGACCTGGATGTTGTGTTGGGGCACCCTAAAGTAAGAGCCACAGGGGGGACAACTAAAGAAGCAGGCATCGCCAGGCCAGGGACTCCCCCCAATCACAACGAAGGGGAGAGCTAAGAAGGGGATCGCGATAGAGGAGAGGGGAGGGATGAAGGGCGTCACGGAGGGGAGGGAGGAGAGTGTGATGAAGAGGAGGTAAGGGAAAGGGGAGAGCGATGGAGGGGAGGAAGGGAGGGGAGAGTGATGGAGTAGAGGGGAGGGAGAAGGGCGTCACGGAGGGTAGGGAGGAGAGTGTGATGAAGAGGAGGGAAGGAAGGTGAGAGTGATGGAGGGGAGGAAGGGAGGGGAGAGTGATGGAGGGGAGAGAAGAAGTGGAGAGAGCGACGGAGGGGAGAAAGGGAGGGTAGAGCGATGGAGGGGAGGGAGGAAGTGGAGAGTGACGGAGGGGTGACAGAGGGAAGCAAGGGGAGTAAGACTGAGGGGTGCGGACTAGAAGTAGGCAGAAGACAATTTTAGAGGTAGCTGCCCAGCACCCCTATCATTGCACCCTAGGCAGCTGCCTCTTCTGCCTACCCCTAGTTCTGGCCCTGGAAGCAGGGAACTTTAATAATTTACTGGCAATTACACTTGCCAGTAATATTTTAATTCTGGCCTCAGTCTTAGCAGGGAATACACTGGTGAATTACCAGCTGGGTGGCAACCCTAGAATAAATGCTGCTATTTTCTGCAATTGGTCTTCATTTTTTATTATTTGTGGTTTTCGAATAGTTTAGCTTTTTATTCAGCAGCTCTCCAGTTTGCAATATCAGCAGCCAGGTTGCCAAGGTTCAAATTACCGCAGCAAACATGCACTGATATAGTAAGAGACTGGAATATGAATAGGAGAGGACCTGAATAGAAACAGGAGTAATAAAAAGTAGCAATAACCATACATTTGTAGCCTTACAGAGCAAATAATTACAAATCAATAAAGAGGAAAAGAAAATGATGGCCAATGGAAAAGTTGGTTAGAATTAGTTATTCAATAACATACTAAAAGTTAACTTAAAGGTGAAGCACCCCTTTAAAGAACATATAGACTATAGTAAAACAAAGATTTATGTGGCACTGTATCACAAGCACTGGCAGAATCTATGTATATGACATCTGTGCCTGTTGGCAATGTTTCAATGCAGGAATTCTAGGAGGGGACAGTACTCTGTGTGTTAAACATGGCAAATTGCAATGATTATTTTGTCCATTGGGCTTGTTTAGTAAATGAGGCTTTTCAACAGGATTGCTCACATCCTGCAATCACCAAGGAATTAGCATTCCAGAAAACAAATAACTTCCTATTCATCCTACTTCCCCCGAATCACTATTTGGTCATGGAGTTTGACTTAAAAATGTTCTTTTATATATTTATAAATATTTTTTTTTTTTTGCGTGAACGAAGAAAATCATTTTGGGAGGACAGAAAAAAAAAACCTGGTAGCAACCATTCTGTTATAATGAATGAACTGCAACCTGTCTTCCAAGTTTTGCAAACAAATGAGAAGAGCCTGTAACTAGGGATGATATCCCAATAACAAGTCAAGTTTTTTTTATCTTTTAGTGTATAACGCTGCCAAGAGCACTGGCATTTCCTATATTTGGACCAGGTTCTCTCTGTAGAGGGACAATTATTATTATTATTTTTTATTTGTAGTCATTTGGTCTATTTTCCATTGTCAAATCCCATTTCTTTGCCGAGGTTAAATATTCAGGGGCATTTTCTTTATCTGGGAAACATATGAATGAACATAGGTAATTAATCTGAAAAACAACATAAAATATTTCAAGACATGTGCTCAGTGTAAAAGAAGGAGAACTTTAAGGAGAAATACATGGTTGGAGATGTGTATATTTACACTTCAAGACTTACGATATGTACATGAAGCACAGAATTTCAATGTTTTAAACATATGAACACATGAATTATTCAAGCTCATAAGCAGAGGCTTGCAGCCACAGGCAATGGAGTATTATAAAGAATAAACTGTAGGGGAAAAATGAATTCCTTATATTTTGTATTTCCCTTGATGCAGATGAGTGAGCACTGCCATATTATACACATCTGTGGACTAGGACCCTTGGCAGACAAAATATATAAAAAAATTATAAATCCAGAGCAGTCCTTTCTTAAACATTTCTGGTGATCGAACTACCCGAGCGTCCAGAGAGCTGTAGTAAGGGTTGTTACCTGTCCGGATTTCATTAAGAAATTAGGAAATCTGGACAGGCCATTAATGTTAATGACATGGCCAATTGTTGATCGCCACATCATCAGTCCCGTTCCTGATGTCACCTGCTCCGCCCCCTTATGTCAATGGTCCACCCCCAACATCATCCGCCCACCCCCTGCCCCTTTTCCCGTATTGGAAAAGGTGGCAACCCTAGCTATATTTACTATGGCATCTAACGGCAGCCCCTCAGGCATTTGCCCGAATCCACAGATTGCCTGAGGGTTTTGAAAACTAAATTTATATTAGAATATAAATCTTGTTTGACAGTTCAGGGAGGTCGGAACAAATCACAGATACTTATTGCTAACCCATCCATTTCAAGGCCAACAGAGAATTGGGCATATGTGCCAGTGTTGGTCCTTACCTTTGCCATGAGTATTTTGTGCATTTTACCTTGAATGGTATCAATTTATTCAATCATTTTAAGCAAAGTACTTTCAAACTCTTGACCCACCAGAAACAGAGTTAAAAGCACGTGCTTGAGATGGAAAATGGGAAGGATATTTATATTTATTTTGTGGAAGAGCCCAGCCATATCAGCAGCTAAATATCCAGAATGAGCCAGTAGCCATATAGATTCTTCAATGGCTTGAAGAAAATTCTAGTTTCCCAGGTCTGAAAATGTCAGAGGAAGCAATGAAAGGGTAAAAAAAACAAATAAATAGAACCTTTTCCCCTAGAATGGTAAGTATGTGAGATCCCTACAGAGGCATTTCCAATGAGCAGCCAAAATCTCTGTTTATTTTTTCTATCTTTATCATTTCCTCTGTTGGGATAAATCTGTGGTTTTTTTGCAATTCACCCAAAGCTATATGAATTTGCTCATGGAGAATTTCACTAACGTATGTGAACATCTGCTTGTAACCGCTTTCTTCCCTTTCCTGAATCCCATGTAGCTTAGGCTTTACATTGCTAAATATTTTGGCACTTCCGTCTGGTGATGTTGTATATATATATAATTATTTTATTTTTCCTTAATAAACTGTAATTTTGTTAGCAGGAAAAAATCCTTTTATGTAGGACGCAGTTATGTCGAATTTATATGAACACTCATTTAAACATTTGTTTATAAATGAACACTACAGACCCAACATTGTTCCATTACCCTTTAATATGCCTTCTGCAAACTGAATTATGCCAGTGACAGTTGAACTATGCTGACCATATGGACAGGCTGCCAAGGCCGTTTAAAGGTCAATATAACTTTATACTTTATATATGCACAGAGGAAGAGGACCTCTATCACCAGAGTTTCTCAATACTCCATTCTGTAGGATATGAGGATCACATATTTGATCCTGTTGGTACAAAAAGAGGTGTTGGATTAATTATATGAGAAAACCTAAAACCCATAGGAGCATACGTTTGACATGCTCTTCTGCCCCTTTCCATTTGGGGGAAGTTCTCAGGTACTAGACTTTGGCAGCTGCCGCTAGGTTTTATAGCACGGCATTCACAGAGTGACCACAAGGACATGGATGCTTAAAATACTCTAAGAAACTGTAGTTGAGAATGGAATTGAATAGTATTAACAACAACATGGTCAAAGTACATGCCAAGATGTGGATTGTGGAGAGGACAAACCATGCTGGTGGTCTAAACCAGTAATCCAAACCCCAATACAGAAAGACTAATATGAATGACAGGGTGAGGAAAAGGTGCAGGACCATGCTAGAACACAAGACAGAACAAGCTCCCCAATGAAGGTACAGGAGTAAAACAAGGACCAGGACAGTTATCAGGAACACGCAGAATGAGACCTATCCCAGGAAAGAGTTTGGGACCAAGGTTTATAAAGGCCTATGGTTTATATTTGCAGGTACTGATGGGAGAATGAATTAAGCCTTTTGTGGTCTAACTGTGACAAAGGCCTTATTAAGTAATTTTACTGGTTTCAGGAGATTCCATGGCTATTATTAGGCAAGTACACAATACTTTTAGTTTAGCAGGAACAGTAAGTCCACTAATTTACAACTTTTTAATTTTGTACAAAAAAATTATGACAACAAACTTGGAATTTTCTATTTTCCTTTGGTCAGTCAGTCATAGCTTTCATTCTTTTTGTCTTTCTCTCTTTTTTTTTTTTTGGATCATAGTTGATGGAAAATCATAAATAGGTTTAATGCAATTATCCCAACTACATAATTCCTTGTGATCTGAAGGAACGACGTTCATGAGAGGGGAGTATGGACAGACTAACTGCTATACATGCTGACTTTATTGAAGTACACAGGAGCCTCCAGCTTGTGATGCAACAGATACAGTCATAAAGGGCCAACTGTATATGCCACTGGGTACCACCAATTGCACTCTAGTGTCTTTTTAGTTGGTGCAAAATACCTGGATCTGCATTAAGAGATACTAATGCATTTATCTGCCATGGATACTAATTCTTCCTTTGAAATAGCAATGCAATTTAAACTCTTGTAATTGTTCTTCATGCCACAAAGGAAGTTTTGACGTGAGGGATCATTTACAAAACACAAGTACATGTGCAAAGTTCTATAATTGATGCAAAATAGAGTATGCATTGATGCTATTTTAGAGGCACTGGTGTCTCAACCTGAGTTGTACCAAGTGAATCAGACTCTTATGCCATTCGCAAACAAATGCAGTAAGAAAACTGCACTTTTTTTATGTCCATATTGGTACATCCTGCACAATATGTGTCATGCCCACTGAATTTTCACATGACAAAAAGGGGTTTTCCCAAAAGAGTGTTCCATTATCTCATGCTATAAATAAATGGTGTAGGGTGATAGTCCACAAGGAAGCATCCATGCTCCCATTCTGTTTTCTTGCAATGTATTAAGATTGCCATGGTGCAGCCTTGGACAGTGGAACACCAGCAAATAAGTGATTGGTGTGCTGAAGTCTACTTGATTAACACTAGAACTAGCACCACTAAATAAACCAATTACATGTTTTTCTTGTTAAAAAAATTATGAAAACAAACAAAATTGGGCCTGTCCTAAAGCCAATTATCTAGTGCTACCAATGACCCTTCTCCAACTATTCTTGGACTGAAGAGAGTGCTTAGTGTGCACAAAATATATCACATTTGCCCCTAAACCGGAATAAATTGTTGGTTTAGAAATCATAGAGGCTTATTTATTAAAGTTTGAATTTTAGTGGTTTTAGAAGTTTTTGAAACCACAGCGGAAGTCTTTCCCACGAATGTCATGACCAATTAAAAGATCAGAGTAAAAAAAGTACGCATGGACAATAATGTTGAACGAGCTAAAAAATACGAATATCTTGAAAACCTCTAAAAAAAAGTTTTACGGACAATTCCTAGCAAAAAAAAAAAAAATCAGAATATCTCTAAAAGTCCGAGTTGATTTAAAATGGTCCAATAGGATTAGCACAGCTCCCATTGGGGCTCATTTATAAACATTGGGCAAATTGGCACCTGGGCAGTGACCCATAGGCAGCTGTGGGTTGAACACCGAAAGCAATCATTTGCCCAGGTGCAGATTTGCCCAGTGTTTATAAATAACCCCCATTGTCTTCTATGGGACCTTAACAACTTTTACCTGAAGATTTTCGTTTGGCTTAAACTTAATAGATTTTTAATTTTTAGAGCTTTTAACATGGAATAGGAAAACCATGAATTTTTAGAGATTAGTGGAAAAAAAATGGAAATTCCATTAGTAAATCAGCCCTTTAGTTTCATGCGGGTTCCAATTAACATAATGGAATGTTATATATATTTTTGGTTTGAAATTACACATGCTACTAACTCATTAAATGGGATTAATGGAAGTCTTGTCTATAAAAGACAGCAACTATAATAGAATTCCGTATTAAAGTGGATACAGACGCAAGGTTCCATATTTTCTATATTAGGCTCCAGTTTACAAACAGGAAAATATGGTAGTTCCAGAAACAGCTACTAAACTCTTCTTTCAACAGTGACTGGTTGAAAAGTGCCATTAATGGTGGAGTACTTATATGTCTGTGTTATTTTACTACCCATGGGAAAGCACTAGCATCACATCCTCTGTTCTACTTGACTCACATTGTCCATCCCCCTGAATGGCCCCTCATCCAAATATAGGACTAAGACTAGGGGCTCTGAATGAAAAGAAAACAAATCTCTGTAAAGATTATGTGATTAACTCCTTCATTCAAATTTTATTGGCACCAGTTTATAATGTTTTACGACACATAGATATGCAATATGAATTGTATTTGTTATAAACAACAACATTTCATTGTTTAACCATTGCTCAAAAGAATATACAGTAATTCTGACCTGACTGAGCAGGAACATATTAAACGTACAAGTATTTAATGGTTGCTGCAGAAAGAATAGTTGCAAATATCCCCTGTTATGGATTATTGAAGAACAAAATATGATTTGCCAATCTTGCGATTGTTCTACCAAATATTAAACGATTATGGCAGACACATTATCAGCAAGTACATAAAAGAATGTCAGAAATGTTCACTGAACCCCCTCATTCCTTGATTTTCATTTAGACTGATTATGCTGCTTAGTGATTGCCTTATCATTAAAGTGCTTTGACGCTTAGATCACTGGTATTTGTGCCTAAATTTCTTATGCAGGCTCACTGCAAATGGATCATATAACAGAATACTGCAAAGAACACTTTTTTAATATTTTAGCGTAGTGAATGCAATTCCCATATTCACTCTCCCCAAAGAGCACCCATCTGGTTATCCATTTTGCCACTTAAACAGTGGCGGAATTGAAGAGTAGACACAGTTTAAAGGAGAAAGAATTGCTATACTAATTACCAATTTATTTTTTCCCCTAGGAGATGCTTTATAAAGAGTCGAGATATGCTCAAAATGTTGCTGTTTGATGTGAAAATAAATACTTTTGACATTTATGGAGTACTTTATATATATAAACACATTCTAAGTAGTGATCAGCGGTTCTTTTTTTTGCTGGATGGATTTGAAGGAATGGATAAGTGGAAAACATGCCATTGACTCCAAAGGATTTTTTGATACTTGAAAAAATGACCATTATATCCTACGCATTTTGTTGTGGGGGAAAAAACACTGTGGGCCTATTGACCCAATGCAAATTTTTGACAATTCACAAATGTATCAGTGTATTCATTAGTCCCAAAACATTCCTAGACTACAAGAGTGCACCACCTTACATAATTATAGCTTAAGATGAAGGGGAAGGGTAGAAGAAGAGTACAAAAGTCAATGGAGAAGAGGATTAGGAGTAGTTCCAAGGAAGATGGAAGGGGCTGAACCTCTCTCTCATGATTTGGCTGCTTGTGCCTGAAGCAAGGATCTAAACCAGTGGTGGAACTACCGGGGGATGTGATGTGGTACGATTGCACGGCCGCCCTAGGCAACCCATCCGGCCAACCCACCACCTCGTGTGCATGTGCGTCTGACCATAGCTGCTTGCATGTGCAGTAACAGAGGGGAGGGGGGGAGGGAAGGGGAATGGGGGGGAAGGGCCGGGCAGCAACACAGACTAGGGGTAGGCAGAAGATGCTTAATTGGTACTTGTCAAACTCCCCCTTTATCGTTGTGCCCTAGGCAGATGCCTCTTCTGCCTAACCTTAGTTCTGGCCCTGCCCGGGAACTACTAGTTCTGTTATTGATCTAAACACTTCTGCTCCACTCATTGATGATGGTTCTAACCAGCATATTATATTTAGGATCATTGTAAAATTGAAAACTAGGTAATGGTTACAAAGCACATTGTAACAGTTGGCACCCTAAACCCAGAACTGATGCCAAGCACCCTGGTCTCTGCTCGTGCTTCTGCCTGTAGCAGCCGCCTTTGGCTTCGGGAGGAGCCCTCAGCTACTCAGATGCCGCCAGGTCTTAATAACGAGAGGTGCAAGGCGAGGGGTTCTGGGCAGACGAAGGGGCACAACTGCAAGCGAAAGTCTCTGGGCAGAAGGTCGTGGTACAAGGCGTTAGACAGAATCGTAGTCAGATAAGCCCGGGTTGAGGCAGGCAGACAGTAAAGTCAGGCAGGCAAGGGTCAAACCAGGAAGTCAATCAGAGGGGTTAAACAGAATCGAAGTCATATATCAGGCAAGGGTCAGGTTTCAGAAGTCAAGATAGTCGAATAGCCAGGCAGGGGTCACAACAGGAATCAATCAGAATCAAAAGAGGATCAGAACAGATAGCTCAAAGCTCAAAAGCACCACAGGATAAACCTATCACGGCAAAATCCTGTAGCTTTAACAAGCTATTTATACATTCAAATTAGGAACCCAGAAGTCCGGGAGAAGAGGAACGGCGAGGCGGGCGTTCCCGCCGATCCACTAGGCCACCAGGGTAAGTTTTTATTACAACCATAGTGGGAATATAATATAAATTCTGGAAAAAAATTATCAGGCAATGTAAACAAGTTTGCTTTGTGCCAGTTTAATATGATTTAATGACACATTCGCTAGCAGAGAAGAGATTGCGCATGTTATCATTTGCACCAGTATGCATTGTATGTAACAAAACATCTGAAAAATTTGCACCAAAAAATACTCTGTTTTTTTTAAAAACTTAAAAATGTTTCTTAAAAACCTCTCTATGCAGTTTTTTTGCAGTGTAATACCTGTGATGCACCGAATGAGTCAGCTGGGAAATATTCCAGCCAAAGATTGCCCAGACTGGGGATATTTTACCTGATATAAATCTGTTCTGTATCAAACACTTGATGGCTGATCGGATGATGACATCACCTTCCTCTCTGTATAATCAGAAGTTCTGGTTCTTCAAGGATATCTGCATCTGTATCATTTAGACCATCACATAGGCCTAAATGGCTGAACTTGATGTACGTATCTTGATGTACATGTGTCTTTTTACATTGCCAGTATTTATGCTATCATGTATGTTTTGGAGAGGAAAAAACTCCATCCAGAACTTATTTACTGTATTTTAGGAGCAAGTAGGTTTTGTTTATTTTAAGGTCAGATGGGGAGGCTTGGGTCATCCCAGTAGACACATAATGGGGCAAATTTACTAAAGTAAAAAATATTCGCCAGCATGACAACATTTTGGGACTTTGCCGATTTACTAACAGGAGCTGGCGTAAATTCGCTAGCAAAGGATATAGACTCTAGCTCTACTTCGCACTCTAACGCCAGGCGAATTTTCACTCTGGCGAATGGACATAACTACGCAAATTCACGAAGATGCGGATTTTAATGAACGTTACCTCTTGCACCAGACTTGCCTTCACCACCTCAGACCAGGCGAAGTGCAATAGAGTAGGTTTTGTAAGTCCCAAAAAACGCTGGAGACTTTTCAGTTTTTCAGGGTGATAGGCTGCAAAAGATTGTAAAATTTTTTTAGGGTACCCGGCTTCCCCTCTACATTTCCTAACATATGGCACATAAACTATACACTGGGTTCATGTGCAGGGCAATATAACAACGTTATATATATATATATATATATATAACGTGTAGTGTAATGTATTTGCTGCAACATTTACATCCATTCAACTTTAACTTCCCGCCGTATGCAAATTAGCCAACACTAGCGCAATTTTGCTTTGCTTGCCAAATTAACGCTAGCGAAACTTTGCCATCGTTCGGCGCCCTGGACGCAATTTCGCATTTTAGTGAATCAGCGTTGTCCTGGCGAATTTTCGCCTGGCAAAGTGTGGCGATGTGAGTGCAGCCATCAGTGGCGAATTTCCAGAGGTTAGTGAATTTGCCCCATAGTAGCCAGGCGTAGATTCGTCAGGACATCGCAAATTCACGAAGATCCGCACAAGTTACCGATTGTTTCCGAAGTTGCGCTAGCGAAGTTACTATGAGCGGTCTAAAGTTGCGCTAGCGAAGGCTAATTTGCATATGGCGCCAAATTTGAATTTCAATGGATGTGTATGCAGCAGCGCATACAGAACACTACACAAGCGCAGGGAAACTTAATAAAAGTTTAGTTAGGTGTTCTAATGCCCTACACATATGCCCACAGTATAGTTAAGGTGCCACAAATGTAGGGGGGAAGGTGGGCACCATTAAAAAAAATTCGATCTTTTTCAGCCTATCACCCAAAAAAACACCAGCGTTTTTTGGACGTAGTACAAATTTCAACTATTTTCTGACTTAGAAAATTTTCCAACTTTTTTTTAAAAACTATCTACTCTATTGCACTTCGCCTGCTCTAACCTGGCGAAGTAAACTCTGGCGAAGGAGGTCACGTTCAGAAAAAGACCAATATTAATAAATTTGTGTATATTCGCCCCCTTCGCCAGAGTGCAACTTCGCCAGCATTAGGGTGCGAAGTTGCGCTAGGCTATCAGCATCGCTGGTGAATTTTCACCAGGGTGTAAATTTGCGAAGTTGCAAAATGATTTAACGCTGGCGAATTTTCGCCAGCGTTAGTCACTTCGCCCTTTAGTAAATTTGCCCCTATATGTACTTTATATTGTGAGTGGGTCCCTAAGCTCAGTAAGTGAAAGCAGCACAGAGCATGTGCAGTGAATCAGCAGAAAAGAAGATGGGGAGCTACTGGGGCATCTTTAGAGACCCAGATTTCCTCTGCAAAAGGGCTTTGGTTGCCTTGGGCTGGTACAGAAAACGAAATGTAAAGCATTTCTGCCCTACTTCTTTAGTTAAGCTTTAGTTCTCCTTTAAATCCTTAGGCCGGGTAGTGTACAGTTCCACCAGGCTCTAACCCAATTGTTTAATGCTCCTGCAACTGGTTAATGGAAATGGAACTGTTTGATTTTTTATATATATATATATATATATATATATATATATATATATATATATATATATATATATATATATATATATATATATATATATATATATAAATATATATATGGCAGCAAGTAAGTTGCAGGTAAAACCTAGTCCCTTTGTAAAATGTATAATGAAGCAATAGAATACTTAATGAATCAGATAAAATTGAGCATAGGACTGGCCAGATATGGGATGACTTTGATGTAGTTGGCCGGCTTAAATATATTGCAATATGGACAAACAATCCCTGTTTTTTTAAAGGGTAAGGCATTTTTTAGTAGCAGTATGCACAAAATGTCGCTGTCTTAAATATATTGATAATGGGTTGAGTGCAGAGGACTCTTGTGTTTGACTATATGTATTTTGTGGTCACACCCTCATTGCACCCCCGCCTAATGGTTTTAAAAAATAGTGGTGAGCACAACTTTCCCTTGTTTGTTATAGTTTATACAGGAGCAGTGACCAGCTCCATGTTGTAGCTCCCACCCTTCCCAGCTATAGTCAGGTGATCCCACTGGTGTCTAATAAAAGGGCAGCCAAGTATGGAGGTTTACTTTGAAAGCAGCAAGTAAGTTGCAGGTAAAACCTAGTCCCTTTGTAAAATGTATAATGAAGCAATAGAATACTTAATGAATCAGATAAAATTGAGCATAGGACTGGCCAGATATGGGATGACTTTGATGTAGTTGGCCGGCTTAAATATATTGCAATATATGGACAAACAATCCCTGTTTTGTTTAAAGGGTAAGGCATTTTTCAGTAGCAGTATGCACAAAATGTCGCTGTCTTAAATATATTGATAATGGATTGAGTGCAGAGGACTCTTGTGTTTGACTATATATATATATATATATATATATATATATATATATATATATATATATTGCACTCAAATGGCTGATATGTGCCTTCAAAATCTGTTACTGGGAAATGCCCTCCTTCTTCTACAGAGAAAACTGGAGGTCAGCTAATTAACTGCAGATGCTGCTAGTGATATTGTTTGTCTTAAGTAACATGAAGACAGATTTGCAACCCCACTTAGAGTTTTATTTTTATTAAACAGTCCCCGGAGGCTGCGGAGATTAGCATTGTTGATATAACAACACAACATACAAAGTAAGGCAACATTCAGCTGATCCGTCATGCCCGAGAATACTGTACCACTGCCTGCATAACTTTATATGCTTTTTTGTGATGTTAATTCTACATGCTGGCCAAGTGCAACGGGCATCAAATTCCTCCGGCTCCTTTTTAGGAATCATTAACAACTTCTCAACATTTAATGATACTGAGCTCAGTGCAATTCCTCTCCACGCAAACATGGCTATCGGGTTGCTAGATTTCATAAGCATGCCAAAGGTTCATTTGGTTACTCTCGGTCAAACTTGAAATTACTTTTAGTCTATTCAGCGTCACTGATACAGAGGAGCAAGCTTTATGTAAATATTGAGATCTGAGGCCTGTTCCCCAGTGTCATTTCATTTATAAAAAGATGATTATGACTGCAGCGCCAAAGAAATTGGCTCCATCCGTAACAGTGCAAAGTATTCAAAGAGGGTATCAGTACTACAAGACCAACCACAGAAAGGAAGTTTTAAAAAGAGCAGTCACAACTAATTTAATAAATGAATAAAGCTGATCCTTTGATTGTGTTTGTGAATGTCACGCTCACACTAGATACAAAACTTGGGGAAAATGTGCTTGTCTTTAAAAAAAAAGAGGACCACAATACCTGAAGTAGGGATAACCATTTTTCTTCTACCTGATGTACCATAATGTTGCAACACCCAAGGCTTCATACAACCAAAGATTCTGTTCATATCTTCAAAGTGCACTCTTTTCAAGTGGCAGCCCTGGTGGGCACAGCGGAGCTCACGGGCGCCATCTTCCAGCTCTTCGGGTCTTCTTCTGTCGATTCGGCCACTACCGTCAATTTCGGCGCATGTGCAGTTGTCATGTTCCCAAAGACTGCTCCAACTGTGCATACGCCGATACGGCTCTTACTTCCCGAAGAAGACCGAAGAGAAGAAGATGACGCCCGTGAACTGCAAAGAGAGGTAAGTAAAGAGTTAGGGGCATGTACCAAAGGTAACAGCTAGGCTGGGGGGAGCAGGGAGGGGGTCTATGTAGGGTAGGGGTTTTTATAATTAAGGGTTTGGCTCGCCTTTGGCAGGTAAATGCTACCTGATGATCAATTGCTATGGGTTACTGCACCTGGGCAAACTGGTGCCTTTTATTACATAACCCCAAAAGTTTCTTAGCCACCAATATCGTTGCTGTGCAACTGCTCACCAAACAACTAAGTGATGTCACTCAGTCTTAAACCCCTTGTGATTGGAGAACCAGAAATACTAAGTTACCCAATAAAAGGCATCTCTTTCTCTTCATTTACCTGGAAAATGAACAATTGCTAATACTTTCTGCATATTACCCAGATAATGTGTATTTGAGGCAGTTCTGCACATGACAAAGAAAGAAATTGATGTGACCAATGATTTACCTTACTGTCAAAGGTTTTTGCTAAGCTCAGAACAAGGTCACTGTGTTTTGTTTGCAGGGGAAGGCCTCACATAGTTTAGAGCATCAAACTAAGAAGAAGGCCAGTGGCATTCACATATATTATGAACTTCTTTTTGTAACCAAGAGCATGGGAGACTTCAGTTGCTGCATTTTTTTGACTAATAATACCATTTGAGATGTTGTTTAGAATAGGTTCATCTATAAATACTAAAAGTCAGTAAAGGTTAAATTCCCCTTTAACATTACTTTCAGGTTTATAGTCTTTTTATATGAGAAAGTATTGCAACATTTGACAGACTACATAGAAAATATAAAGTTCTTTTTTAATCAGGTCCTATTCTTCAGTTGGAAAGGCGCCCTTCTATAATATTTAGATTACTTTCATGTATGTGTAGTCTACTAGAAGGCTGTGTCTTCCTTTCTCCACAACTTTTATTACATACCTGGATAACTTGTTTATCCCCTGACCCCAAACATACAAGTCATACAAATCAAGTCATATATGTTTGTGAAAGAAGTGCAAAAGAAGAAGTTAAAAGAAAACACCTCTCATCTGGTACATTCATCCAGAGCTTTCTTTGTGCATTAATCTAGCTGTGGTGCGTATTTTGTTGTGCTCATAGCAAAAAAAGCAGAAGGTCCTGGCATCTAGGAGTACAGTATCTGTGCATGTGCAAGGAAAAACTGTATTGTAGTACTGTTAAATAGGCAATAAAGGGTGACTGTAGAAGAATATGATGGAAAGCTATTTCAGCTGGTTAAAATTAGTCACAAGTTAATATAGCTGAAATGGCTAAAGTTAGGTAAATGAGCATTTTGTCCATTTATTTAAGTGAGCCTGATAAAAAAAAGTGCTTCCAAGCTGGTATTAACTGGACAGCCTAGTTTTCAGCCTTGGTCAGTCCAGTTCAAAGTACTGAAATCCAGACAAACAGACAAAAAAAGTGCCACTAGGACATCCAATCCATTTCCACCGGAAACAGTGTGAGATGTGGTAATATATTAAAGCATGACAATTCCATTTTGAAGACCACATTTCACAATGGCTTTCCCTTCGGATATGTTGCTTTGATGTATGATGGACTCGTATAAATTACATTACTTGCACATGTAACCTATTTGTGTAGGAGGCAACAGAGAATGTAAATGCAAACAACTGCTAGGAATCTCATGGAAAGGTCAAGGAACTATTCCGAAATGTCAGGCAACATCATTTACTGGAAAAAAGATTACACATAGTACAACTGATCTTCAGCCTTTCTAAGTGAATATGCATGAAATGGTAGACTAAGCTACGCAGGACATCGATGAGGGGCATAGCACACATAGGATCCATTAAATAGGACACGTTTGTTCTTCCTCCGGTATGCAAGATCAAAGACTGTTCCACAATATGAATAATAAAGAACATTCGTGGAGGCAATAATTGGCCTATCCCAAGAGTGACACAGAAATATTCGAAAATTCCTATGATGGACAGTCAAAAAAGAAAATGGAAAACAGTGTTGCTGAGTTCTGCCCAAAGCAATATGAGATTATGGAGATCTTAAGAGACCAGATAGTCTGATAAAGTGCTCAATGGGGTGAAGCGCATTAGGAGTGTAGAGCTTGGGGACCATGCAGCACTAGGATGCCCTCTTATCATTTGGTGTGGTATGAAGTTTCTATACTATATATCTTTATTTTAAAATTATTTGTATCCACTAAATGGGTTTATGTATGAAACTGCTGCTTTGGGTTATATAACTTTATTGTATTCAGGATCTTAGCAGTGATTTGCACACATGATAAATGGATTTTTCCTATTATTTACTAAAACTATTTATTTATTTTTGGTCGGGCTTTTGGGAATTTTTCGTGGAAAAAAAACCAAAATTTTTTTTCTGAATCCAAAAATCCGCCATCTTAAACCTGTCGACGCCATGTATAAGTCCCTATACCAATTTGAAGATATCATGGTTTGAGCTTGGTTAGGCCGATAATCCAAAAAAATTCAGACAATAACCAGCGATTCGAGAGAAAAGTCTAAAAAAAAATCATACGATTCAGGTTGTACCTCGATTTTATCGAGCTTTTCCCCAATTCATTGCAGTGTGACATCATCGCGTTTCTCTGTGTTTTGACGCAAAAATTCATACTAAAGGTACCAGGGACCAGGGTTCAATGCCTGAATATAGGCCCTTCTTGCTAAGAGTTCCTGGGTGTTCACAATTACTATTTTGACTTGTTCTACTGGATTTTAACCTTCTGCTTCAACTCTGACCTTGCTACTATCTGCCTGCCCTGATCTTTTTACTGGAAATTGACTGCGAACTTTCTTATCCCTTCGGACAGTGTGAATCGGGTTCCTTTATCTCTGTAATAATAAAGCAGTACATTGTAATTGATCCAAAGAAGATATAATTAATCCTTACTGGAAGCAAAAGCAGCCTATTTCATGTTTACATTATTTTCTAGTAGACTTAAGGTATAATGATCAGTTATCTTGAAAACCCCAGGTCCCAAGCATTCTGGATAACAGGTCCCATACCAGTAGCATCACATTTTTGGGGACACCCTCTAGCGCCATATGGTAGTTTCAGGTTGGGTAATAAATGATAAATCAGTTTTGGCCAGAAGTGTAATGGAAAAATAGTGGTGGATTCCCATTGACAGCAAATGTATTTAATGTGTTAAAGGAATGTCCAGAGGTTGAAATTAGCACCTCTGGGACCCAGTGCTGCACAAAGACACATAACTTGATTCCCTGAAAGACTGAACTGAAGTAATATGGTCCAACGAGTCAGTGTTTCATCTAACATTTCATGTTTATGGTTGGAGAAAGCCATAAAATGCCTCCAGCCTCTGTCTCCGCTGCCAACAAAAGAAAGATGAGGGTTGAGAAGGTGGGTATATTAAAGAATGGGTCTATAAAAAATGGAAATATTTAGATTACAGTAAATATGTTTAATGATTTATTTTCCTGAATATATACAACAGAGAAATAAGTGTTACAGAACTCTGTATGCTTAACTCAAGGCAAGGGGCTGACACAGGACACAGTACTCAAACATTTAAACAATGTCAATGAGAACAATGTTCTGGAGCCTGATGGAATGCACTCGTGAGTACAGCGAGACTTCAGTTTTAGCCAGGCCACTGCTTTGGTCTTTCTAAGGCTATCATCTAGTTTGGTACCAAGAGAAAGCTGAGTTTATTGGATTTACAGTCTCAGTCTAGCAATTCAAGTACTGCAAGCTTGACATCAGTAGCGGGCAAGTCACTTAAGCTTTGTTAAGAGAGGACAGACTGAAAGATCATGTGCAGAAAGTATTTGTCAAGTGTACATAATCCAACTGGGCTTGTGTTGTGCATTAGGGTTCTTTCTTAGGGGGAGGCACTGAAAGCAATGTTTACAGTATGTGTTTGCCTATGTTAGATAAATATGCAATTTATTCTATCCAAGATGTGTGATAATAACAGGGGAATCTTGATAGACTGGTAATTAAGGGAGCTAGCACACGGGCAGATTCAGGGAGATTTAGTCGCCTAGCGACTAATCGCCTCTTCTGCGGGGCGACAATCTTCCTGAACTGCCTTCCCCCTGCTATAATGAGAAAATACCAGCGCCAATGTACTCGCAGCGCTTCGATTTCCGAAGTCGCCAGAAGTCACCTCACAAGAAAACTTCAGGAGACTTCCGAAATCGAAGCGCGGCGAGTGCGTTGGCGCTGGCGTTTTCTCATTGCAGCAGGCAGCAGGCAGGCAGTTCGGGGAGATTCAGGGGCGCGCCGCCAACGAGGCGAGTTGAGAAACTCGCCTCAGGTGGCACGCCGGAGAGGTTTCCAGGGGCGGCAAAAAGCCGCTCCTGGTACCTTTAAGAGCCGAATTTCCGGTTTTTAAACTGGAAATTCGGCTTTACTAATGCGAGAGAGCGCGATTGCGCTCTCGGCATTAGAGTTCCTGCCTCCCCTCCCGACTGGTAAACCGCGGAGGGGGGCGGCATTGCAGGAGCCGCCTCAGGCGGCGTTTTCTCCCGAATCGGCGCTGGGGAGATTATCACCCTGCAGAAGAGGCGATTAGTCGCCAGGCGACTAAATCTCCCCGAATCTGCCCGTGTGCTAGCTCCCTAAAAGGCAGAAGATAAATGTAAGATTATGTATTAAGCAAGACATTTGCAGGATATATATCCCTTAATGTGACTCGTTGGTGAATCCCCGATGGAGACTGGCCCTGGAGTACATGTGGATAATGTGCTTAGCTTTATAAAAAGGGGACTGATCTGATTTCCCTATAGAAGTTACACTGAGCCCCACCCCGAGTGCATTAGATGGGAAATTTTGCCTTCCTCTGGATCAGCTAAAATATTAGGCAGTTTCACTTTGACAGACTGTTAAACCTGATGAATGTGCCATCTTGTCTATTATGTATCTGTATATATATATATATATATATATATATATATATATATATATATATATATTGGTCCAACCAGATCGCACTCCATCATATATATATATATATGCCATCTACCAACTATAACCAGTAGATCTTCAGTCTGTCTTGATCACTGTGTCCTGTATGACTACAGCATTGACTGAACTAAAAGACACTGACAGTGCTCCTGCTCCACATGTTCAGCCAAAGAAAATTATAATCGAAAGCCTTTTTACATTCAAAATTCCCGCTCACTTATCCCTTAATAGATAAAAAAGTATTTCCCCCCCCCCCACTGCAATTCTTATTTTGTGTGGGACTCATCTTCAATTCCTGCAACGTCTTTCATTCGTTATCTTACTGTGCAAATATTTACACAGGCCGCTGTGGCTGTTATTTCAGCTGCTATTTTAGTCTTACTTTCCTAATATTCTTCCGTAAGTTTTCTCCACTCTCTCCAGACAATTCCACATTTCTCACTGGAACTGTGTCTCATTTGTCACCAGTACTTCCCTTGCATACTCAAAGAATAAAGAAACATATTTTTCAAGTATTATGTAACTAATGGGGGCCTCATATTTGCTTTGTATGAGGAATACTGACCACCAGGCTATGAAGAATTCAATGTTTGGTCCGTTAGCTTATACATTTCTCAGCAGCAGTTTTTCGCCCCTACTGAGCATGCTCCTTGACTTGAAGCTTTTCTAGGAAACGCTGCATCAGACTGTAACAACTGCTTTGTTTCAGACTTAAAGGAGAACTAAACCCTAAAAATGAATGTGGCTAAAAATGCCATATTTTACATACTGAACTAAATTTTCAGTGCGTCAATAGCAGCAATGATCCAGGATTTCAAACTTGTCACAGGGGGTCACCATCTTGGAAACTGTCTGTGACACTCACATGCTCAGTGGGCTCTGAGCAGCTTTTACTTACCTTACACCCCAGGTCTGTGCTCCTATCTGCAGAAAATCTTACCGGCCCAGGGTTCTTCTATCGAGCACCACAGATCGATTGTCTTCCTGCTTTATGGGGTCTTCTCACGGCTGTGCATTTGCAGTAGAGCGAGAAGCCAAACTTTAACGAAAAAGCCAGCTATTTCGCTCATGTGTCTGCCCTGGGAAATTTGAAAACCTGAAGAAGCAGGAAGAGGATCTCTCTGTGGTGCTCACTAGAAGAACGCCGGGCCGGTGCTATTTTCTGCTGATAGGAGTACAGGCCTTGGGTGTCAGGTATGTAAATGTAGTCACTTAGTAAAATGCTATTCTTCTCCTTTAAGTTCCTTTTCAACTCTCACCACAGCTGATTCATGTTGGCCCTACTGCACTTTTGCAATGATTTTGGAATACTTGTACCCATTGGAGATGAACTCCATTATATCTTCCTCAGGATCAGCCAGCCATACGCGTACCAATTAGTTTTGTTGTAACGACGCACTGAATCCACTTTTTTGGGATTTGGCCGAATGTTGAATCCTTCTGAATGGAGTGATAAGGAATGGTTAAAAAGAACCATGAAACACAACCTACTTGTTTGCGTGACGGATTCAGTTGGCCAGGCACTTGAATTTGGCCAAATCCTGGACAGAATCCTGGATTCGAAGCGTCTCCATTTTTACAGTAAAATGGTTGGCAGGATTTGAACATTTTATTTACTGATGCACCTTGTCGGCCAATATATAGTGCAAAGGCAGATTAGGCAGTGAGGAGGAGCTGTAGCCCCACTTCATGTCCTGTTGTTCTGATCATTCACGTTCTTTGCATGAGAAACCAAAATAATAGAAAAGCAGGCAGATACCCTCTTATCTGTTCCGCCCATTGGCCAATCAGTCAAATATACCTGGCTGCTCTGTGTATGACCACAATTAGGCAGGATTTACTTAGACAAAAGCTTAAAAGAACAGTAGCACCAAAAAACGAAAGCATTTTAAAGTAACGAAAATACAGTATAATGTACTATTGTGCTGATCTGGTAAAACTGCTGTGTCTGCTTCAGAAACACTACTATAGTTAAATAAACAAGATGCCTTGTAGCAATGGGGGCAGTCATTCAAAGGAGAAAAGGATACACAGCAGGTAACAGATAAACTCTGTTATCTACTGTGTATCCTGTGATTGAATGGCTGCCTTCATGGCTAAACAGCAATTCGATTATATGAACTATAGTAGTCTTACTGAAGCAAACACACCAGTTTTACTAGTGCAGCGCAACAGTACATTACAGTGTCATTCCTTCAAAACACTTTAATTTTTTGCTGTTACTGTTCTTTTAAGCTTAAAGGACGTCTTTTTTTCAACCTCATCTACAATGTTATCCATCTATAATCCCTCAACTACTGCAGATTGAGATGAGGTATTGTTAATGTATACATTTGAGAGCCAAGCTTACAATGTTATTTCTATTATTTTTAGGAAGGATTTTGAAGGGTGTGTATAAAGAAGTACGGGTATGGGACCTGTTATCCAGAATGCTCGGGACCTAGGGGTTTCTGGATAATGGCTCTTTCCATGATTTGGATCTCCATACCTTAAGTCTACTAGAAAATCATGTAAACATGAACTAAATAGGCTGGTTCTGCTTCCAATAAGGATTAATTATATCTTAGTTGGGATCAAGTACAAGGTATTGTTTTATTATTACAGAGAAAAAGGAAATCATTTTTAAAAAAGTGGATTATTTGGATAAAATGGAGTCTCGGGAGACAGCCTTTCTGTAATTCGGAGCTTTCTGGATAACAGGTTTCCGGATAACAGATCCCATACCTGTACCGTGTACACGTTATGTTGCTTTGTCGTCTATCTTCCTTTAAAGGACGTCAAGCCAAAACTATTTTTATGCGCTAATAAAATAAAACATAATTCAAAGCAACTTTGCAATATACATACATTCATTACAAATTTTGTGTGGATTTTAAGTTGGTTTTATTGCTTTTGAAAGCAGTGCAAAAAAATTAGATTATTTGGATAAAATGGAGTCTATGGGAGATGGTCATTCCCTAATTCTGAGCTTTCTGGATAATGGGTTTCCAGATAACAAATCCCATACCTGTACTTCCCGACGTTCCATTCTTCCTGAAGTGCTACCCCTGAACCTTGCTTTGATATTGGCATCTCTCTTCAGAATTCCTACTACAAAGCAATGTGGCCTGGAAACAGATTTTTAACATGATTTGATGCTTGCTTCTGGTGAATCCCAAAAATACGATTTGTTTTAAAGAGATACATTAGCAGCGGGCTTGTGCATTAAAAAGGATTCGCGATGCTGCATCTGACTCAGGAATAGCAGTAAATCATACGACCGAAAGAAGCAAACAAGTGATTAGGAATGCTGCTTCTACGCAGAGCTGCTGCCAACCATTTTGTTTTCCTCTTTTCTCATGCGCCAGCGGTGTGCCAAATCCTTTTATTTGTTGTGGGGTTTCTCAGCACTCTGGCTGTTTATGCACAATTCAAGTGTAGTAATAACAAACTTCTGTCAGAGTCGTGGCGCATTGTCAAGATGCAGCGCAGGGAAATTCAAGAGGCCGCATATGTAAAACTTCACTGGAGCTGAGCAGAAATGATTTTAGTTTCATGTTGGCTAATCCTTGCACTGTAGTTTGTGATCACACACCAACCGTCTTTTATACAGTACAAGTATGGGATCCGTTATTCAGAACCCCATTATCCAGAAAGCTCCGAATTACGGAAAGGCCATCTCCCATAGACTTTGTTTTATTGAAATAATCAACATTTTTAAAACCGGTTTCCTATTTCTCTGTGATAATAAAACAGTAGATTGTACTTAATTTAAGCTAAGATATAATGAATCCTTTTTGGAAGCATAAGCAGCCTATTGGGTTTATTTAATATTTAAATGATTTTCTAGTACACTTAGGGGCAGATTTACTAAGCTCGAGTGAATTTTCTAAGTTAAAAAAGTTCGAATTTCAAAGTAATTTTTTGAATACTTCGACCATCGAATAGGATACTACGGGGCACATTTACCTAGGGTTGAATATCGAGGGTTAATTAACCCTCGATATTCGACCGTCGAAGTAAAATCCTTTGACTTCGAATATCGAATAACGATCAAAGGAATAATCGTTCGAACGAACGGTTAAATCCTTCGAATCGAACCATAATCGAACGATATTCCTTCGATCAGGAAATTGTTAGGAAGCCTATGGGGACCTTCCCCATAGGCTAAGATTGGCCTCGGTAGATTTTAGATGGCGAACTAGGGGGTCGAAGAATTTTTTAAAGAGACAGTACTTTGACTATCGAATGGTCACATAGTCGAACGATTTTTAGTTTTTATACGTTTCGATTCAAAGTCGAAGGATGAAGTAGCCCATTCGATGGTCAAAGTAGCCATATTCGACCATTTGAAATTCGATTTTTTTCCCTCTATTCCTTCACTCGAACTAAGTAAATGGGCCCCTATGACTTCGAATTTACTTTGACTTCGATTCGAAGTAAAAATCATTTGAATATTCGACCATTCGATAATAAGGATTTCGGTAAAAATCGTTCGAATCGTTCGATTCATTCGATTCAAACTATTTAATTGTTCGATCAAACGATTTCTATTCGATCGATCGAATAGGCTAAAAATCCTTTGACTTCGATATTCGAAGTTGAAGGATTTCGAAATTTGACACTTAGTAAATCTGCCCCTTAAGGTATGAAGATGCAAATTATAGAATGGTTCGTTATCCGGAAAACCCCAGGTCTCGAGCATTCTGGATAATAGGTCCCATACCTGTACTGTGAAATAAAGGGCTATGCACTAAATGAGGGTATCCTTATTAAAGGGACAGCTCACCTTTGAGTTAACTTTTATCAAGTTATAGCATGTCCCAATCTTACCAACTCTGCGGGTGTTCCTAAAGGGGCTGTTCACCTTTAAATTAACATTTAGCATCAGGTAGAGAGGGATATTCTGGGACAATGTTATTTACAAATTTTATTCAGTAGTTCTCCACTTTGCAATTTCAGCAATCTGGTTGCTAGTGTCCAAATTACCCTAGCAACCATGCATTGATTTGAATGAGAGACTGGAATATGAAAAGGAGATGGCGTGAATAGAAAGAGGAGTAATAAAAAGTTACAATAACCATACATTTGCAGCCTTACAGAGCATTTGTTTTTTTAGATGGGGTCAGTGACCTACATTTGAAAGCTGGAAATAGTCAGAGTAAAAAGGCAAATAATGCAAAAACTTTAAAAAAGAAAATATGAAGGCCAGTTGAAAAGTTGCTTAGAATTAGCCATTCTATAATGGCTATAAATTAAAGGTGAACCACCCCTTAATTTTTTTTGTTTTTAAATGATTTGCCTCCCTGTACTGCCTCTTTACAGCTTTCAACTGGGGGTCACTGTCCCCAGCAGCCAAAAAACGATTGCACTGTGAGACTAGAATGATATAGTTGTTCATTTCCCAGTCTTTCATTCAAACCACTGGCTGTGTGCCGCTGTAAATTGGACCCCAGCAACCGATTAGCTGCTAAAATCCAAAAACGGAGCACCAGCACCAACTGGTGTAAAACATGTGTCAAATAAAAAGCATATTCATAAAGCTTTGTTGTTTATACATATCATGTAAAAGAGTATTTTACTTGCAAAATTTAGATTTTTCTAATATTCCCTAACATTTTTGTCACCTAAACAAAATTGTTTGAGAAATAATAAAAATGTGAATTTTTATATTTTACCTTGTACACCTCAGATTTTTTTTATGGGCTTTCTTGACCTTTTATTTAATTGGATGCATATTGCACAGACTTGTGTTAGAAACATTGTGATTTCTGATTGTTTTCGTTCAATACTACGGATATTTTTTTTATTTGTACAAACGTAGCAGGGTATGGCTGTTGCCTTTAAATTGCTGACTAATAAACACAAAGAACCACATTTTTTAATTTTTATTTTTTTTAAAATTGATCAATCGAACAGAACAGGCTGTTTTTAAAAAAAAATCATTTAGGCTCCTTAATGCAGCCACATTTGTTTCTTCCTCTTGGTACAGGTATGGGACCTGTTATCCAGAATGCTTGGGACCTGGGATTTCCCGGATAAGGGATCTTTCTGTAATTTAGATCTTCATACCTCAAATCTACTAGAAAACCATGTAAACATGAAATAAACCCAATTGGCTGATTTTGCTTCCAATAAGGATTAATTATATCTTAGTTGGGATCAGCTACAAGCTGATCCCAACTAAAACCATTAGTTAACCGATATCCCTTTTTTTAAATTATTAAAATGATGGATTAATGTTCCTATAGCAACATGAATATAGGGCACTTTTGCTTATGGGAATGTACCAGTGTCTTGTGTGACTATATGTATATTATTGTAATATGATTTTATATATATATACAGGTATATGATCTGTTATCCAGAATGCTCAGGATCTGGGGCTTTCCAAATAATGGATCTTTCCGTAATTTGGATCTTCATGTCTTAAGTCTTCTAAAAAATTGTGTAAACATTAAATAAACCCAATAGGCTGGTTTTGCTTCCCATAAGGATTAATTATTTATATTTGGATAAACATATAAATTGTAAACGTTAAGGGGATCACAGCAGGGTTTGCACCATAACTGCAGGCCACTCCAAGTTGAAGGAAAAACAGTCCGTTTATTTTGAAATCAAACAGCTTTCAGCAGCAATCAGTGACAACAGAAAATACAACTTCAGTCACCAACAGAAAGTCCAATAATAACTTATTCAGCAGCTTTAGCAGTCACTACCCCAGAAGACTAACCAGGCTTGGTCTCTGGGGAAAAAAACCCACCGGCAAAATCTCAACCAAATAGATTTGTTTTTGACTTATATGCTTTCTCTGTAATAAGACAATGTGGCTCATTTATAAACACAGTGCAGTAACCCATAGCAACCAATCAGTGATTAACTTTTTTCAGCCAGCTGCAGGCTGAAAGCAATCATCTGATTGGTTGCCATGGGTTACTGGCCAGGCGCAAATTTGCCCAGTGTTTATAAATAACCCCCAGTAACTTGGACTCAATGATAACGTATCTGCAGAATACTAAGTTGATGGCAAAACAATCCTATGGGTTTATTTTAGTGTTTTTCTATTATCTATAAAGGCTTTATAGGACATAAATCATATCAAAACTGGTGCCCCCACCAGAGCTGTGGACTTACTAAAGCCACATGGGGGTAACAATAGTTTATTTTCAAGAAAATCCCCCTGAGCGATATGCACCTGATACTGGGTGGAAGCTCACACTGTGGGCTGCCATGTTAGGGCACATGCGCAATAAGTGCCCTGGACATGTGACGTAGGATCGGGGAACACCTTACCCAGTCACATGTCAAAATAACGATCAAGCGAGGGGGGCACAGCTCTCAATTAAGCGCACACCTTTAGTTGGAAAATTCTATTTTTATATGACAGGTGTCCTATAAAGCCATTCCGCATTAATAAAAAAAAATAATTAAAAAATCCAGAATATTCAGAACCTAGGATAATAGAACCCATACTTTAACAGAACTGCACCCACCCCTCACATTATTGTGTCATTGACATTTCGCGTATAATGGCTATATCGGTTTCAAGCAACTTTAGGAACAAATTCACAAAGTGTTTATGTGAAAATGCACCTTTACTTCAATAGTGTTCTGATATGTGGCAATTTCACGGCGCACTTTTTGAATATAGGGCAGAATTGATTCGCCTATGGGAATTCAGCGGACACAAGATAGCCATGGATGTGGGTCGTGGATGGACTTCCGATGGTTTTACTGCAGAAGCCACCCAACTACCCAACATGCACCAAGGAGGACCATAAACTGATGGACATTACTATTCAGAGAAATAAACTGGCCAATGAATGAAGGGAAACTATATGTCTTATCTCTGATTAAGGGTGCTGCACAAAGAGCAAGCACAAGCAACTGGGACAATCATGGTGCAAAATCATTGTGATTCTTATAACCTTTTTAACCTTAATCCCATTGTGTTTATTTAAAGGAGAAGGAAAACTGGCCACAATTGTGCAATCTATAACACTATATTTATTCTGCAGAATGCTTTACCATACCTGAGTCAACCTCTCTATACTCTCTCTCTCTGTTTATTTAGAATATCAGTTGCCATATTAGCTTGGTGTGACATCAGTTCCTGTTTGAGTCTCTCTCTGCTCACTTATAGCTCTGGGCTCAGATAACAGCAGGGAAAGGGGAAAAGGGAGCAAACCGAGCATGCTTAAGCCCTAGCCCTGGAGGTTTATGCTGAAAACAGGAAGTCTGATACAGAAGCCCATGTGCTCCTTTTAAATGTTTTTCAATAGGCGTAAACCCCAGGTCCCAAGTATTCCTGATAATAGATTCCATATATCTACAATATTATATAAAAAGTACTGGTTAAAATACTACGTCCAATCGGTCTTAAAAATACCAAGAACAAGACCGATTGGACGTAGTATTTTAACCAGTACTTTTTCTTACTATACTTTAAAATCTTTAAAATTTTCAGGCAAAAACATCCCATTTTACTTTTTCTTTTTTCTGTTCTCCGTATACAGTTCACAGAAGCTATCTTCCAGCTCTTCGGAATGGGAGCGGCAATTTCTGTGACTTCCGGCGCATGTGCAGTTGTGTCCGGATAGGAAGATTGCTTCAAATACGCATGCGCCGATACGGCAATCGCATTCCGAAGATTATTAAAGAGAAGAAGATGGCTGCCGTGAACTCCGCTGGACATTACCCCCAATGAGGGGTAAGTAAGAACTTAGGGGCATTTGCCTGTGGGTAGCAGTTAGGCTGGGGGGAGGAGGAGGGAGGGGGTCTATGTAGGGTAGGGGGGGGTTGGGATTTTTTTTACTTTAGGGTTTAATTCTCCTTTAACCCCAGACGTACCAGTATATTCACTACAGAAAGAGGATAATCAGCATTTTAACCCCAGACTGACAGTATAATCAGTGTAGAAATGGCTAGTGAGCACCCCATTTATAGCTAGACTAAGCAGCAAAAGCAGTGCCAACAACTGAGCACTCCATTAATTCAAACATACCAGTAATCCCTTTTTAAACTGATTTGGAGGATTTCTGTCTTAACTTTGTTGTGTACAATGTAATGGGATTTATTCTGCTTTCTGTAAATTATAGGAATGAATGTGGGCTACAGCTGAACTAATGGCTTTCCTCTATGGAAGGAACACAACATTCTTCATGCCTGCAGCAGTTTTGGCATCTCTAAGCCTACTGACTTGCTGAATTCCTTCCCAGTGACCTTCAGGTGTCTATATAACAAACTGGAGCTGATTGGCAAATCTTTGTCCCGGTATCTACAACAACTGCCTGCTGATTGGCTGAACATTTCTCTAGCCAGCACTTCCTTGAAATCAGAGGCCCTGTGACAGTTGGGAGTTTTTTTGCCTTTAGAAAAACAGCAGCAGCTTCTTCCTTCCCTAATAAATGCATTTTGGTGTTAAAATTATGTTCACGGGACAGTTATAATTCAACAGGGGTGGATAGATTAACGGCCGACCCCTCTCATCCACCAGGGTTATATGTTCCAGTTGCCTAGTGGTGCATAGCAGGAACAGTAGTCAGTTTCAAACCAGCTGATTAAAATGGATGATTAAAATGGATGCTCTGCTTTTTCTGGGAGCCAATAAGTAAAAAAAAAGCTATTAAAGCTAAAGAATCACCATCTGAGAGACGCGCCAATTGCAGCACCGCCTCAGTTACTTTCCTTAGACTGAACTCATGCAGCGCTGAGGGGCTTATGGAAAACAACCTGTGTTTAAACTACACTACATGAATTGGCACAAAGTTGCACTCAGCAGCTCACTGAATTCTTTTTATTCGCACCCATTAGTTCACTTGCACTTTTGTCCAGGGACTCTATAATCAGACATAAATTCAAAATAGGAATTCCAAAATGATATTATTTTAAAGAAACAAACATATCTTTTTCCTCCATTATGAAAACGTGGATTTGCAAATTACAGGTCCAAGGAAATTCAAGAAAATTCCAGGCGAAATCTCACCCTTGATCTGAGGATGAATCCATTATATTTCTTGCACCTCCGAGGTACTTTCTACTTACTGTACAGTATATATACAATGCATAAATTATCTAATATGTTATTACACGTCAGATGGATGGTGTGACTGAATAATATCTTGATTGAAACAGGCAACTTGTCAGCTTACACATAATAATAATAAGGATTATTATTTCAGACTGCTGTGAACAACTTTGGGCATGGGGCTGCTAAACCTTTGAGCTGATACAATAAGAACAGAATATAAAATACAGCATTTCCAGACATTTTTAGTTTTCCTTTAAAGACACATGGCTAATCAAAAGTTGTTTCACATTTACCTAATTGGCTATTTAATTATGAATGGTCCCTAACATATAAATGAATGTTTTCCAAGTAAGCATTCTATAACTGCTTAAACTCATTCCCAGTTTTACACTCCTCTGCTCTACGTGCTCCCTCTGCTGTCCATATCACACACTTGGGTAGATCATTGAGAGGAGACAGGAGTTGCAGCTGTCACTTTATATTCAGTGTTTAAGTCACTTGCAGACTGAAGAGATTTTAACCACTGATTCAGACTCTACAGGCACCCGTGTATGGCCAGCATTGTGGCTGCCTCCATTGTGTCAACAAAGTACTCTAGGATTTCAGACTATACATTCAATATGAAATATATTTTTTATTTATTGTATTTTAATCAATATTACAGAACTTTTCATTTTATTATAATCACAGAACATTTCAGAAGCATCACAGCGAGGTCTTTTTCCAACTTCATCTATCATGTTACTTTGTGTCAGATGATTCCACCGTATCCAAGGGTTGTTCTACATCTGTGAATGGTGTATTCATAAAGTCTTCTACATTTTGCTTATAATATTCAAAGTATTTTGCAGTTACACAGAAACATCCTGCTCCGACCAAAGCCATAAATGGACAAATGTAGAGAATAAATTCCATTGCGTGATTCCGTATCAGGTCAGATTCTGAGTAGTTTATCTTCATAAATTTAAAAATCTATTGGAAAATAAATATGGTATGTGTTATAATGCGGCATTTGCTGAGAATTCAATTTTATATATATATATAAATATATATATACACACACACACACACACACACACAATACACACACATTTCCAGCTGACAAAAAAAGGTTATTAACCCTATTTACTAGAGATTGCAATTTTTCAAAAACTAAACAGCCACTTACCCATAAATGTTCTTTCTCGCCTCCTTCTTTTCCAAGCAATCCTATTATTGACTTTTCAGTAAATGACCAAGAGCGGCGGTTTGGATACACTACCATCTGGGGAAAGAGAACAAAATGCAATAGGGTGTAAGATTTTGGCAACTATAGGTGACCCAAGATAACAATTAGGGGCACATTTACTTAGCTTGAGTGAAGGAATAGAAGAAAAAAATCTTTGAATTTCAAATTGGCTACTTCTACCTTAGACTACGAATCGAACTATTCGAACTAAAAATCATTCGACTATTCGACCATTCGATAGTCGAAGTACTGTTTCTTTCTAGCAATTTTCTGATCGAAGGAATTTCGATTTAATCGTTCGATTTTTCCTAGGATCGATCGATCAAAGTAATTAACCCTCGATATTCGACCATTAGTAAATGTGCCCCTTAGTGTACAACGCCTTTATCTAAATTTTGCCTGATGCATTATTCCTTTTCTTAGGAAAATTTTCTGTGATACTGCAGCCATATACAACTGCAAATATCATACTCCAGATCTCTGGTGCTCATGCCTTTATTATAATACATGCACACGTATAATTTCAAAAGGGTAAGTGTGCACCGACTATTGACCACAGAGGGAACCATGTAATTACCACCAAGTCAAAGGTGGCAGTTCCACCAGGGTTTCCCTGCATCAATATGCACTGAAATGAGCCTTATAGAGTTGATCTGAACCCTACACCCCATTCAGTTTTACATACATTAGCTCAGCTAACACCTTTGTAAGCATTTTGGTGGGATCATTTGGGGGGGGGGTGAGTCCAAGAAGAAAAATACATTACCATGATGATTTCGTTGATAAGGACCTTGTTCATAGCCAAACAAATCCCATTTAGGAAGAAGAGAATCTGTTGAGAAAAAGTGAGGACAGTTAGGTTGAATGAAGTTCATCTTATAGAATGTATAGTTACAATGCTCTAACAGTTTACATAAAGTAGTAATGCAATTGTAAAACTTACTTGGGATACGACAGAACTAATTCCTACAAAAAATAATCCAAAGCACATAAGTGGGACAGAGACCAGAAGTGCTACGATACACACAACTGGCTCTCCATGTGGATTCCGCTTTTTATAATGTGCATTGATCTTCACGCCGAGAATAATGCCGATTGCAGTAGCAAGACATTTGCACAATCCGTAGATCAATCTAAAAATAAAAAGAGAGATTATTGTTGGTTAAACATGCAACATCCTTTTCGGTTTTGGAAATAATCATTTCAAGGAAGCTGCAACCATCTGAACTTGTATGAAGTAAAACAACAAGTAAGTAATTGGAGAAAGTTAATTGCAGACACATTAAAATCTACAAGTCCAATATATATTTGTGTGTAATAGAACAGAATTTGGCAAGTAGAGAAGGAAACGGGGTTTTACCTGTCATCGAAGGTGCAGTCAACTGTCAGACAAGGCTGGTGATTATTTGACATCATGCGAGCATTTCTCAGTACATTCGGAGCATATGTATACATGCTATTAGTAATGAACATACTAGCTGCATAACCCAAAACAGCAAAGACCAAACAGCGGCTGAAAGAAGAGAAATGATATGGATTACAATAAGGGACATTACTTGACTTGATTTCATGCATCACTGATACTCGACTAATACCTCCAAAATTTTAATTGACCCCATTTCTATCGAGTAAGGCGTAAATTATGATCGCTACGAAGCTCATATTTTGACTTTTTCTGCATGTTTTTAAAAGCACCCTAATACTGGAAATCGTATAAGTGGTATTTTTCTGTCCATTCCATTCATTTAATTTGAAATAAGATCATTCATATACATGAGCTCAAGCAAAAACTATAATAATTGAAACAGGAATCTCTCACATCTAAAGGGAGAATCTGTTGAGAATAATATGAGGTACTGCCATTCTGGGGGGTGTTACTAACACTTTAATTTACTCAGTGTTATAACTGTGTTCATACACGGGCTTAGCTAATATATGCCTGTCTAACAGATGCCAGACCAAACATAAAAGATAAAGAGATACTCACTTTAAAATCAGATCAAAAATATCAGAGTAAACTTTAGTTCTCTTCTGATATATTTCAGCCTTCAACATAAAACCACCTCGACCTGGCTTTCTCATCACTGCTGCTAGAAGCACAAGAGCCACCACATCAAGCACAGGTGCAATCTGTTTCCAAATAAAAATAAATATCAGTTATGTGACCCAGCATATGAGAATAGAGAATATATTTCTCAAAATGTGAAATAAAGCCCCCAGCAGATTAACAGAGTGAAATGTTGCCACTGTCTCTTCATTCCTGTGCATTTTTAAGCATATTTATTATAGGGTGTAAGTGAGAGTTTACTCACTTTACCTCAAAAAATCTCTTACAAGTAAATACCGAGAATGGAATCGTCTCCAGGACCTGTGGCGAGTTCTATATCAAAGTTTGAGAAGTATGCCCCTTCATGTTTGCAAGGTAATGATATGATTTTATACTGGTATATATATAATAGCACCCCAGCCTTTAATACCTCCATATATATTTTTCTTACCCGCAGTGCCATACGCCAGTCGGTTCCTATTACGCTGGCTACATACGTTCCAATAAAGGTCCCCGCAAAACTGTAAAAACAAAAAAAAGGACAGGGTTAAAGTAAAGTAAGTGGCAGTAAGTGGAATTATTTTCTATCAGCTTAGACTCTCATTATTATATAAACTCACAGGAAGATATAGGAAGAAGAGCATTTAGGGGCTTACAGTTGCCATGCTAGAATGCAGATTGTACAGAAAAAAAGTCCTAACAATCTTAGATACAAAAATGGGTACTTACGTTCCAATAGTGTTGAGAATGTAAAGTAAGGTCAGCATTTTACGTCGTTGGTCAGTATCAAAAAGTTCTGCTACCAGCATTGGAGCAGCAGCTAAATAATGGCTTTTTACGGATTCCATGAGACTTCGAAGTAACACAAACGTCCAGAATGACTAAAGAATCAGAAAGATACAAATTAAAAACTCATGCATTGATAGGATACAGAGTGAACAAAATGAATTGCTGTGTAGGTACTGTCTTTATATGTGTAGTGAATTGAAATGCCATTGGCTGTCATAAACAGATTATTACCTTCTCTGAAACTAAAGTACTGCCAATGCCGAACATGACCATTACGGCGACAATTCCTGATATTACTCTTAGTCCGGTGAAGGTACTCCAGAAATAAAATAATATCGGGGCCATGGTTGCACAGCTGCCAACAAACACTATATAGAGGGGAGAAAAGAAGACTGTGAGATGCCAATTGCAAATAACAAGATATACATGAAACTATAGATTCATTAGGTAGCAGTTTATAGTAATAAGTATAATGACAGATAGGATGATATGATAGTATCTTAAACAACAGATATGAGAAATTAAAGCATTAGAGATAATGGCAAACAAAGAATTTTAGAAGAATGATGCAAATAAACCATATATTACTTAGAGTTATAACTGACGAATAAAAGTCCGTTATTTCGAATTCCTCTTCTATGTAGGGACGGACAGCTAAAAAACAAATTGGAGAAAGAAGAGAAAGAAATTAGGATTTTGGTTGGTTCAAATGCAGACATTATACTCTGATATATCAGACGTCTTGGATTCTAAAGTAAATAAGTCCAAACTTACATTTATAAATGATGTTGTCCGTATTACTCACTGCCATAAGGAAAGCAAGTGCAATAATAAGAAGTATTGAGCAACATTTGCCGAGTTTAGGGAAATCCGGTTCATCAAGCTTTTCATCCTGTTTTTCAATATCCGCTTTTTCAAAAAAGTACTGATCTGTTTCATGTTGGATGCGCTTTGAACTGATAAAATAAGCGAATCTAAAGATTTTGTCATATATGTAGTTGTAAATTGTTTGAATTATTTGCCAAATGATTCTGAAATGACAAGAGAAAAGATATCAGTGGTTATGAAATAAAAAAAACCCATAAAAGGCAATATTCACATTTCCATTGTATAATATCTGCTGTACTGTATATTAGCTACCTGTAATGTGATCTAAACATCTGTATTGTCAATAACAGGCTCACATTGACTCTATTTTCCAACGTATTTCAACTTAATCTATCAGTTAATACATACACTGACCATAAATAAATCATTAAGATTTGTGTACAGTAGAAGTGAAAATTTGTTTGTAGCAACAACAAAAAAAGGTGTAGAGTCCTGAATCGTTCTTCGGCTAAAAGAACCATATTCACTAATAATTTATCTTCTGCCTTGTTTAGGCCAAGTTTGAAGTAATAGTTATTTCTTTTTTCCCAGCCAAGGGTTTGTACCATTACAGACAACAAAATACAGTTCTAACCCAGCTTCTATTTGGCTGCCAGACAATGTGGATAAACTAGTAGATATTACATTGCCAATATTAAAAAGCCACACAGACTATATACTATATATATACATATACTGTACAAATATGTGTGTAAAAATGAATACAAGAATGATCACTATTTAGTATTTTTGCCGCTTTAATTGAAAAGATCAGCTAAACCTATAACCAACCTCTCACTGGTAAGAAACCCAGAGGGTGGTATATTGTAAACCATATGAACAGCATAGAAATCCCCCCAAAAATAAAATCTTAAAATTTTTATTGACAGTACAATACACTGAAGCTAAAACACCTTTTAAAATAAATAGAGTTCCCCAAATCAAATTTTCGGATCACTTTGTACCCATGATGACATTATAATGCTGTCCCAATTCCAAGATATAATTAATCCTTATTGGAAGCAAAACCAGCCTATTGGGTTTATTTAATGTTTAAATGAATTTCTAGTAGACTTAAGGCATGAAGACCCAAATTACGGAAAGATCCGTTATCTGGAAAAACCCAGGTCCTGAGCATTCTGGATAACAGGTCCGATACCTGTATGCTTAAATCCATTTCATACATGCCAACAGGCTAAAGCCTATATGTACTATATCCTAAACATCTCTATACTATAGCTAAACCCTGGTTTTATTTTTTACTTATAAAATATACTTATAAAATATATATAAACGTATACATGTCTATAAAATTGGTTATTTGATGCTAAGAATTTCATTATTATGATAAAAAGAGCAGTTACTTACAGAATAAACATGTTGTTATGTGTTCTTGTTGAGATTTAAATAACAATGATCTCTCATCAACAGGCTAAGAGCAAAGCCTTCGTAGTTTGTGATGATGTCACAATGGCCTGCTGTTTATTGTGATGATGTCACACAGAGATTGTGATGATGTCATAATGGATTGCTATTTGTTGTGATGATGTCACTCTTGGTTGCTATAGAAACCCATAGCCTGCTTAATCAGGGTTACTACAGGTCAATGAACTGTAGTAGAACTGTAGTAGAAATAGAAAAGCCAACTATAACAGGGTCTGCTTCAACACTGGATTAAAACAAACATGGATTCAGGAATGTAAAATAAAAATGTCTCATCAGCAGGCAAAGAAATGTATCATTTACAGCCCAGCGGCAACATTTCAACTGTATTTCCTCTGACACTGACCCCACATTTCAGAGAAAAGTGTCTTTTACTAAGCAATACTTCAAATATGGGTTTAGTTCTTGAATTGGATCTTGAAAGATTTTTCTACAAAGCCAACAGCGTGATCTATTTACATCATTTTGACAGTTTGGAAATCCCAACTGGCCATGGTGTCTGTGTAAATGCAATGTGGGCAATGGATTGTAAGCTGCACTGGGGCAGTGACCGATGTGAATGATGTATAATAAGTGGAAGGTGCTGCAGAATATACCAGCAGCATATGAATAAAAATGAATAATGACAATATACTTGCTATGACAGACTGGGCCTTTTATCACTGTTCTGAAGAATTACCCAGGGGAAAAACCTTACATAAGGCAATAACAATGGAAGTGAAAAGGGAGGTGTTTTCCTGGTGCTTTTTCATTCGTTCTTTAGGCCGTTGCACATTGAAACACGCAAGCAGCTAGCAGTTTGCTTATGCTTATGAAGGTGTTTTCCTGGTGCTTTTTCATTTGTTCTTTAGGCCGTTGCACATTGAAACACGCAAGCAGCTAGCAGTTTGCTTATGCTTATGAAGAAGTGGTTTAGTCCACGAAACGTGTCAAGCGTGTTCAGTGTCGGACTGGCCCGGCGGGACACCGGGAAAAAACCCGGTGGGCCCCGACCCTCGTGGGCCCCCGCCGGGCCAGACCCCCTCTAATAGTATAAAAATTTTTTAAAAGTTTCCGGCGATGCGCATCGCATCACCGCTTGCGCATGCGCATCGGCACTTGCGCACCGAGAAGCGCCGCTCGCGCATGTGCATGGCGGCGTTCGAGCGGCGCAGTAGGGGGGCGGGGGGCCCTGGACCAGCAGTCCCGGCGGGCCCCGGTCCCCCCAGTCCGACCCTGAGCGTGTTAAGTTTGTGCGCTCTATGATTTTAAAAATGTTTGAACAATAAACGAGTGTTTTTAGCCCGGCAAGTGCTCCGTGTCTTGGAGATTTTCATTCAGCTAGCAGTTTGGGAAAGGACAATTTGAGTTCACAATGAAAGATATGGGTTCCATATTGAAAAGGCACAGTATGTGAGCAGCAAGGATAGGGGCAGGCAAACATAGAAGCTATAAAACTGGGTATAAACTGTGGTTATGTCCGAAAATGAGCAGATCCTTTTCCTATACACATCAGGATAGAATATTGCACTCATCAGGAATATGGGCAAACAAATTTGAGTGCTCCCATGTTGATATTCTGTCTGTTGAACTAAGGTTGTTATTTTTTTTTCGTGTGCAACAAATGGTTCTGGATTCAGCCTTTTTCAGTAAGATTCAGCCGAATCCAAGTGCCTGGCGGAACCGAATCTGGAAAAATCATGTGACTTTTCGTCACACAAATAAGGGAGTCAAAATTTTTTTACCACATTCGCAGCATGTGGTTCTCTTTCCCTCTTTTGCCCCTAATTTACATATTCATTTAGGGTTCGGATTTGGTTTGGTATTTGGTCAAATCTTTCACAAAGTATTCAGGATTGGGCCAAATCATAAAATAGTGGATTTGGTGTGTCCCTATTTATATCAAACACTGCAGAACTACCATTTGCCCCTTGCCTACCCTTTCAGTAACTAAAGCAAGCTAGGGAATGTCATCCTAAAGGATAATAGTAAAGTGAATTATACTTTAAAGTGGTGTAACACTGTTAGGGGCCCTAGTAAGTAGTATATATATATATATATATATATATATATATATATATATATATATATATATATATATATATATAATTTTAATACACTGGAATTAAGATTTATTTAGGGGCAGATTTACTTAGGGTCGAATATCGAGGGTTAAATAACCCTCGATATTCGACTGCCGAATGTAAATCCTTCAACTTCAAATATCGAAGTCGAAGGATTTACCGCAATTCGAACGATTGAACGAAAGATTTTAATCCATCAATCGAACGATTTTTCTTCGATCAAAAAAACATAAGAAAGCCTATGGGACCTTCCCCATAGGCTAACATGGCACCTCGGTAGGTTTTAGGTGGCGAACTAGGGGTCGAGACAGTACTTAGACTATCGAATGGTCGAACGATTTTTAGTTCGAATCGTTCGAGTCAAAGATCGAAGTAGCCCATTCGATGGTCGAAGTAGCCAAAAAAAAACATTAGAAATTCGAACTATTTTTCCTCTATTCCTTCACTCGAGCTAAGTTAATGGGTCCCTATATGTAGATTGTCATAATTTGGTTTACTCAACATATTGTTGAAGGTAAAAAATATTTTTTAGTGAGACAAAAATGAATACCCCCCAGACATTTATTGGTTGCATAAGGATTCAGTCAATACCTGCTGAACCCACTTTTAGCGCAGAGATGTATTGGTATCTTGGTGGATGTTGAACTTTCCGCAGCCTAAAATACATTGTTAAAATCCATGGGGCAAATTCACTAAGATTCGTAGTTGCGCCAGGCGCAACTTCGCCGCGCTTTGCCGCACTTCGCCAGGCGTAGTTTCGCCAGCGCTCCGCAAATTCACTAAACTCCGAAGTTGCGCACAGGGGTAGCGTAAGGTTGCGAAGTTGCACTAGCGTTGATTCGCTAAGTGAAGCGAAGTTACGATAGCGAAGGTTAATTTGCATACGGCGCCAAATTCAAATTTCAATGGAGGAATACATAGAATCACTACAAATGCCTGGGAAACCTTCAAAACATCAAATAAAATTTTTTTTTTGCCCTACACATGTGCCCACTGTATAGTTAAGTTGTCATGAGTTAGGAAATGTAGGTGGGAAGGAGGGGAGCCCCAAAAAAACTCTCGATCTTTTTTAGCCTATCACCCATAATATAGAAAACACGCCAGCGTTTTTTGGGACTTAGAAAAAATTTGAACTTTTTTGGAAGCAATCCCTATCTACTCTATTGCGCTATCTAGTCTAGCGTAAAAGGTAGCGTTCAGTACACTGAGCGCGTTAGTGAATTTGCGTAGTTACGTCCGTAGCGGAAATTCGCAAGGCGTAAGGGTGCGAAGTAACACTAGCGAATCTACGCCAGCGTTCGTTAGTGAATTTACGAAGTAACGAAAATGACCAACACTAGCGAATTGACGCTAGCGTTCGGCGCTTCAGCGCTTAGTGAATTTGCCCCCATGTGTCTTGCTTTCCATCCTGACCATTTTTTGAGTGCCTGCCAAAGAACAGCATTCCTGCAACAAGAAGCAACTAACAGCACTCTTCCCCAGCAGACACAAAAACAATGTCAATATTTTAAAATACATTAAACAAGTTTCGACTACAATGAACTTGAAACCCCTTCCTAGGCTCACAAGGCAGAACCTCAGAACGACACTTATCCAATGTTACTGATACTTTGTGTGCATCGTGCAGTCAGTGTGCCCTTTAGTAGGCATCTCTGCACTGATCTGGCCCACTAGAAGCCTGTGTTTTGTAATGCCACATGCAATGCTGTGGGCAGGCACTACTAGCACAGTGGCAGTTGTGGGGAACTCTGGGGGATTTACTGGGAGGTTTATTCTGTAGAAGACAGTACAATTCTAAATGTTTTAATTGTATTTGTCTCTTGTTTTATGGATTTTGTTTGTCTTTGGTGGAATACCCTGAGGTCAGGCCCGGACTGGCAATCTGTGGGGTCTGGCAAATGCCAGAGGGGCTGCCATAAGGTGCCATAGAAAGTCAGTATTTAGTGGGCTGGTGGGGGCTGTTTGGGCCTCTGAGTGGGCTGATTGGGCCTCTGTGTACCTGAAATGCCAGGGCCTATTTTAATTCTCAATCTGGACCTACCTGAGGTGTAGTAGAAAAGGTGGCGTGTGCAGGGAGCTTGTCTCTAAATACTGTATTTGTTCTTTCCATTTGATTGCAGGTTTGATAGGTCCACCATGCCCAAAGGAAGGGAAACAGAAAGGGGCAATTCATCTTTAAATGAACTTGAGGGGGGGTTATTTATCAAAGTCTGAATTTATCTCAATATTTTCTGCTACAAACTCCGATCAAATCTGCTCTGGTTTTTCTACGCTTATTTATTATTACATTTTCCTGAAAATTTGCTCTGCGGGAAAAAAATATCAGATTTTCACAATTTTTTCATCTGATTTTCACAATTTTTTTTCGGAATTTTCAACTGAAAACTACGAAAACTTCGGGGTATTGCACAAAAGCCCAGCGCACATCAAAAAATCATTGACTTATATGCAACCTGGACAGGTATGAGATGCCAGATTTTCAGATTCGGACTTTTCCATCCTCAGGGTTTAATAAATTCCAAAAAAATTATGATTTTAGATTTTATAAAAAAAAAAAAAATCACAAATTTTTCATGATTTTTGCTTTCGGAGTTTAGTAAATAACCCCCTCCGTATGATGCGGAGATAGATATTCCGAGACAATTTGCAATATGTTTTTGTTTTGTTATGGTTTTTAAATTTTGGCAGCTAACTGGTTGTAAGGGATCAATGCAACCAAGCACTGGACTAAATAAAAGACTGGGAAATGAGGGCCTGAATATAGAGATAAGTAATTAAAAGTTTCAATAACAATAAAGTTGTAGCTGAAGGGTTTTCAGCTGAAGGGGGTCAGTGACTCCCATCTGAAAGTTGGAAGGAGCTGGGCAAATAATTCAACTATAAAAGAAACATTGCTAAAATAGGACATTCTAGAACACACTACAAGTTAAGGTAAAGGTGAAATACCCATTTAATTACATAGGAGAGTGAAGATAAAATCCAAACAAAGTGTACAGAATGGGAAATAAAATGTGTTTCGCTATATATAAAAGCACGTGTGGTCTCCTAGATGTTTGGGTGCACTGCCATTTTTCTTTTTTGTGTCTGTGCACAATGGGGTGCACAAACTTCTTGTTCCACCACTGCTTACTGGTACTTAGCCATCTGGCAAATATAACCCCAAATCCTAGAATCCACCCATGCCAGCAGAACAGAAAGTCACATTCAAACACGGATTGAAAATAAGCTTTTATTACCAAAAATTGCATTTGACCGTAACTAGGCACCACTAAAATGTTCATCACATAATATTTTAGACCAATTTAAGGAACCGGTAACTGATTTTTTTTCTTCATTTGTCTTTCCATGGGGGCCACAATGTGGTAAGTGCATTTCAAAATATATTCCAAACTGTATTATATCATAAAATTGTCTATTTAGCATTTATGATATAGCACGAATTTGCTAAAACATCCGATACAAAATAGTTAATGTCCAAAAAGTTGCGTGAATTATTCCTTTTTTCTAGTAGCCCATTTTAATAGAATTTTATTGCATTACAAATCTCTGAAGCGGACTGTACAAAAGTTATACTTTGCACACACACAACATCTGAAATGGTTCATTTGAAAATACAGCTCTAAATATACAAGCTATACAGACGTGGAAAAGGAATGCTGGTTTTGTAATCACGACGATAAAAATAAAAATGTCCACTTGTGTTGTCGTACCTCAAGCCAGTGTTACTCTGCTGGTTATTGCAATGCAAAATAATAAGTGACATGAAACTCTGTAACTTCATTACACCACACAATTACATTTTCAGCTTCACCAGGCTGCATTTCCTTTGCCATGGTGCTCAGAACCGAAAAAAAAGAACATAAAATACTTTATGGTGATTATTAAACATCATCTGCTGTGAGTGTAGGTATGTTCGTTCTTGGCCGAGTGAAAAATGCCATCTTCTCTCTGAAACACAAAACAAATGCATGAATTGGAGCTGCACATATAACAGATTTTGCCATTGCAATTTCTCTGATTGGGAAAAGTGAAAACCTTGCCTCAGAGAGCACTTTGTTAGGGGCTGAAAAGAGCTGCCCCTGGAACTTGCTCTACCAGTCCAGATGTAAGAAGGTGAAATATAGACTTAATTCATGTAAATAGTTAAGAAGAAGGAAAGCTACTGAGGCAGATTATTGGCAATATATTAACCACAAAAGTGCAAGCTATACCACTATATTTTTTCTGTAGAATGCTTTATCTTTTATAAGTAAACAGTTCTAGAAGCTCTCGTTTTGTTTGTTTACGATAGCAGCTGCCATATTAGCTTGGTGTAACATAACTTCCTGCTTGAGTCTCATCCTGCCCACTCATAGCTCCGGGCTCAGATTACAGCAGGGAGGGAAGGAGGGAGGGGGAGAGGAGCAAACTAAGCATGCTCAAGTCCAAGCACAAGCCCTAGAGGTTTAAGCTGAAAGAAGGAAGTCTGATACAGAAGTCCATGTATACACAATAGAAGGAAAGAAATCCTTTTTTACTCAGAGGACTCAGAGCAGCATTACTTTGAGGGTTTACTGGTATATTTATATAGACCTTTCTAAAAAGCTTACTTTTTTTTAACCTTTCCTTCTCCTTTAAGGTAATATTTAGTTCAGTCAGCAGGTGGCACCAACCCTTAAGGTTGTAAGGCAGTGAGGAGCAACAGACTCCCTCTTTAGCCTATGAAGGTCAACAGGCAGGACGGACTTCAGAGCCAGACTAGGTAGGAGGATGTCGAAATTAGGAAAATTGGTGAGAGTCAGTCAGGAAAGTCAGGAAAGGGAAGCTGTGGCACTGACAAGTAGATCGTTTTTTGGGGTAGGACCCTGGTTAACTGTGCCAGTTAGGGACTGGAACATTGAGGTGTAGGCTTGTACATTCCAGCTTCTACTATGACATTCTTGTGAAAGCTGCTTTACTAAAGTCTGGTTAAACGCATCACTTTGTAAGATGGCTATTTTTCACAGGAAAAGCCTGTTAGCCACCTTTTTAGTCATGGGAGCCCATCAACCATGGATGTCCCCGTTAAACACAAGTTAATTAGTCCCACAACTGTTATGATCCAGGCTTTCAAAGTTGTAAACACGGGCTGAACTTTTTGTGTCAGTGGCACTGCATGTGCTCAGCGTGAGAGGCCAAGCCTTAGGGGTCCTCAAAAATCATCAAGCAGAAAGTAAGGTTTGTCTGTCATAGAAGTTGGTGCTCAGAGCTGATTAATGATTCCTACTGCAAATCATACTGGTTTCTGAGCTGCCATGTAATGCAAATCTGAATAAATGACTAATCATCCTAGTACTGCGACTTCTGTAGTCTGTATATAGAGTATCTTGTGAGACAGTCCTTAAACTCAGCCTAAAGAATATGAGGAGCTACTGGTTGGCATCTTCCGTGACCAGTGTCTCAGCAGACCCCTGGATTTTGCACTGTAGAGAAGGATTATACCACAGACTTTTCAAACAATAAAAACAAGTGTTTTATATATGGAGAGAGGGTTTTATTTGGAAGAAGTTAAAATGGGATTTCACCTTTAAATCATTTCTTAATACAGGTATGGGATCTGTTATCCGGAAACCCATTATCCAGAAAGTTCCGAATCACGGAATCACCATCTCCCATAGACTCCATTTTATCTAAATTTTTAAACATGATTAAATTTTTCTCTGTAATAATCCAAACTTGATCCAAACTAACATATAATGAATCCTTATTGGAAGCAAAACCAGCCTATTTGGATTTATTTAATGTTTACATAATTTTCTAGTAGACTTAAGGTATGAAGATTCAAATTACAGAAAGATCCATTCTCTGGAAAACCCCCGTTTCCCGAGCATTCTGAATAACAGGTCCCATACCTGTATGTTAAAGATTGGCCTAATCTTTTGATTTGTCTTTATTTTTTAAAATGTATTTTTATAGTCGCACATGGCATAGAGGTGTAAAGAACTATACAATAAGCAGGGCCAAACTTCAGTGAAAGCCTATTTTAATTCCTCTTACATCCCTTGTGTACATTCTGGGTTCTCCTGGCATAACACCCTGAGGCATATAGTAATACAGCACTTTACATAATACAAATCCCATAGGTGTATTTCATTAGACTCACCTGAATGACTGCACCTCCAAAGGCTCCTTGCTGCTCTGCCCTCGTAACCTGTGCACATCCTTTGCTGCTGCTCTCATCATCTTATCTGCTTGCATCTCGTATTTCTGCTCGATCTTCTGTACCTGGGTGGTTTAGTGGTTAAATAACCATTAGTGCAACGAGGAAACAGAAAGTGCCAATTCAAGCCGTTGTAGGATGAATTTCACTAAGATGAACCCATGTAAAAGTTGTTATTTTACTTTCCTTTATCAAGCACAGAGCTCTGTGTGCTAAAACTACAATCAGTTTATATTACAATAGCTCTATCTACTGATGAAACATATTACTACACCAGTTGAAGTCTCAATCCTAAAAATGTTGTATGTATTTTATGTTGTTCACCTTTGAATTAACTTTCCATATGATGTAGAGAGTTATATTCTGAGACAATATGCAGCTGGGGTTAATTATTTATTCTTTTAGGTTTTTGGGTTATTTAGCTTCTTATTTAGCAGCTCTTCAGTTTGCAATTTCATCAGTCTGGGCCCAGATAAATTTGCATTACAATGACAGTTTAATTAAAGGGGTTGTTCACCTTCAAATTAACTTTTTGCATGAGAGTGATATTCTGAGACAAAAACAGTAGCAGTTGGATTTCAATTTTTTAGTATTTGTGGTTTTGGGGTTATTTAGCTTCTAAAAAAGCAGCTCTACACTTGGCAATTTCATAAATCTGGTTGCTAGGGTCCACGTTACCCTATCTATGATGTAGAGAGTGATATTCTGAGACAATTTGCAGTTGGATTTCAGTTATTTATTATTTGTGGTTATTTAGAATCTAATTCAGCAGCTCTACGCTTGGCAATTTCATCAATCCGGTTGCTAGGGTCCAAATTCAAATTTGCAATATAACGAGAGTTTAATTAAAGGGGTTGTTTGCCTTTGAGTTAACGTTTAGTAGGATGTAGAGGGTGATATTCTGAGACAATTGGCTATTGGTTTTCATTTTTTATTATTTGTGTCTTTTGAGTTATTTCGCTTTTTATTCAGCACCTCTCCAGTTGGCAGTTTCATCAATCTGGTTGCTAGGGCCCAAGTTATCCTAGCAACCACACACCGATTTGATTAAGAGACTGGAACATGCAAAGGAGAGGGTCTGCATATTAAGATGTTTTATATAAAATGGCAATAGCCATACAGTTGTGGCCTTGCAGAGCATGTGTTTTTAGATGCAGTCAACTATAAAAAATAATGAAGGTGAATTGAAAAGTTGCTTAGAATTAGCCATTCTATAACATACTAGTCGTAGATAACTAGTTAACATAGTTCACTTTAAACCAGTGTTGTTTTCATTCTCCAGACAGACCACCATGTATTTAATATATACAGGTATGGGACATATATTTCACAGCAGAAGGTCAATGATATCCAGGCAAACTGAATGCTTTATTCACAGCAGAGTTTTGCAGAGCATAGTAACGTATTGGTAACAAGAAATGACACACTTTGTTCAAAAGAACAGTATGGTTTATCTCCTCAAGCTCCAAAGCAATTAGCGCAGGAGTATATTCCTTCACAGCAGTCTCTCACACACACCCACTTCCTGCTTTACCCCTGAGCAGAGAGCCCCCCTCCCCCTACGTAGTGACATCACTTCCCCAGGGTATGACTCACTCACAGCGTCTGTTATTCTGCTCATAAGCTGGGTCTCTGGGAGATATTTACCGTCCTGCTAGTGTTTTCCCAGCCACAACACCACTACATATGTAAATGTTTTATCAAAACAGCAGGCACAGGTATCTTGAGGCATCAGCTAGCCCACAAGATCCACAGACCTCTTTGTATAGGAAAGCATCGATATTTGCTCTCATTGGCATTCTCTGCATATACCAGTAAAGTGAGTTAGACAGGTGTCACTTAAAGGAGAAGCAAACCCAAAAGTTAAAAACTCCTACCCTACATAGACCCCCTCCCCCCCCAGCCTAAGTGTTACTACCCTAACTTTATACTTACCCCTCGGTGCAGATGCAGGCATCGGAGTTCACGAGCGCCATCTTTAGCCGATTTGGTAATCTTTGGAATGAGACGGGCGCTTCAGCAATTTTCATGAGTTTCGGCGCATGCGCAGTTGTCGCGAGACAGAAAATTGCAAATGTGCCACTTCGCTCATTCCGAAAATTACCGAAGAGAAGAAGATGGCTGCCGTGAACTCCACTGGAAAGAATCTGCACTGAGGGGTAAGTAAAGACTTAGGGGCATTTGCACAGGGTAACACTTAAGTTGGGGGCAGGAGGAGGGATCTATGTAGGGTAGGGGGGTAAGGGTTTTTTAACTTTTGGGTTTGCTTCTCCTTTAAAGGACCAGCAATGCCAATTTATTTTTTTTTAAAAATTCGTATGTATAGAATGAAAAAAAAAACCCACCAAGATATATATAACATTAAAATCGCAAAGTCTTTATTAAAAAACAACTTACCGAAACACCGCTGGCACGCCTCTTCAGAAAAGCCGCCAAGGCGACTATTAGGGTTGGCACCTATTGCTAAATTTTTTTACTGGCTGGTGGGGGGCGGGTACAAAAAGGGGTGGGTGTGATGTCAAAGGGGTTATGACGTAAAAGGAGGCGGGCCACGGCGCGGCGATTTCCAAACAGGACAAAAGCTAAGTTTACAGGGGATTGGGGCGGGCCGAGGGGTCTTTTTAAAGGAACAGTTCAGTGTAAAAATAAAAACTGGGTAAATAGATAGGCTGTGCAAAATAAAAAATGTTAGTTAGGCAAAAATGTATGTAGCTGGAGTGACTGAATGTCTTCCTGCTTTCCAACTCTCTTGGTTTCCACTGACTGGTTACCCTGTTTACCAGGCAGTAACTTGAAGGGGTCCACATGGGTCATATCTGTTGTTTTTGAATCTGAGCTGAATGCTGAGGATCAATTGCAAACTCACTAAACAGAAATGTACCATATGGCTCCCCTTCAAATCGCTGACTAGCTCAGAGTTATAGAGCTGAAAAGCAGGAAGTAGTGTTCTGGCTATTATGTTAGACATCCAGTCACTCCAGCCTTTATACATTACATTTTTGCCCAACTAACTATATTAGAAACATTTTTTTATCTATTTACACAGTTTTCATTTTCATGCTGAACTATTCCTTTAAGGGTTAAAAGAATTGCTGAATTCTCTCCCTGAATCAGTTGTACAGGCTGATACATTAGATAGCTTTAAGAATGGGTTGGATGGCTATTTAGCAAGTGAGGGAATTCAGGGTTATGGAAGATAGCTCATAGTACAAGTTGATCCATGGACTAGTCCGATTGCCATTTTGGAGTCAGGAAGGATTTTTTTCCCCCTCTGATGCAAATTGGAGAGGCTTCAAATGTTTTTTTTTTTTTTTGCCTTCCTCTGGCAAAGCTTTAATGCTTTATAAATAGTTTGAGTGGCTTTCAGGTCTGTGTAATAGAAGGATACCCGCAGGTGTAAAAGACAGCTGGTGAAGTATGTAAGAGCAGTCTATTGATCCTTATTGTACATCGCTGTAACTGCCTGCAGTCTGTAATGTAGCACCAGCTGGGCAGACGCATCCCTTATATACCAGTGCAACTGAGCACTAATAAACATGTTCATCTTCTTTATATGAATGTGACAGTCACAGGGGCAAGGATACAGTTGAAGGCATTGTTCAGCATAAAAATAAAAACTGGGTAAATAGATAAATTGTGCAAAATAAAAAATTTTGCAATATAGTTAGTCAAAAATGTAATGTATTAAGGCTGGAGTGATTGATGTGTAACATAATACAGAACACTACTTTGTGCTTTTCAGCTCTCTTGGTTTCCACTGATTGTTTACTAGGCAATAACCAATCAGTGTTTTACTCACGGAGCGTCAATGGCGGAGCTCACCCGGACCAACATGCCTTCCTGCTTGATCGCAGCTCTCGCGATAAGCCGGTCACTCCTCACCGGTTATTACATCCGAACCAAAAACCACAGATCGCTGTCAGGCGCACCCTTTTTATGTGCGAATAAAAGCCGAATTTTGATGATAATTGTGCCGGATTCCTGATGTTCTTGGTCAGCGCCTGATAGCGATCTGTGGTTTTTGGTTCGAATAACCCATCAGTGACTTGAGGTGGGGGGGGGCACATGGATCATAATTGTTGTTTTTGATTCTGAGCTGCATGCTGAGGATCAATTGCAAACTCACTGAACAGATATGTACCATGTGGCTCCCCTTAAAGTTGCTGACTAACTCGGAGTTAGAGAGCTGAAAAGCACAAAGTAATGTTCTGTTCGACATCCAGTCACTCCAGCCTTTATACGTGACATTTTTGGGTAATTAACTATATTAGAAACATTTTTTATTATGTAAATACTATCTATACTACTAGCTTTTATTTTTACACTGAACTGTTTCTTTAAAGAGCACCTTTTCCTCCTTACCTGTTTCTCCACTTGTCTAAGCAGAAGCTTGAATGTGTCATCATCCTTCACCCGCTGAGGTAGCTCATTCTCACCCAGGCGCTTGGTGAATCCCCGATGGAGACTGGCCTTGGAGTACATGTGGATAATGTGCTTAGCTTTATAAAAAGGGGACTGATCTGATTTCCCTATAGAAGTTACACTGAGCCCCACCCCGAGTGCATTATATAGGAAATTTTGCCTTCCTCTGGATCAGCTAAAATATTAGGCAGTTTCACTTTGACAGACTGTTAAACCTGATGAATGTGTCGTTTTAAACCTTGTCTTTTATGTATCTGTATATATATAAATATATATATATATGTGTGTATGTGCCATCTACCAACTATAACCAGTAGATCTTCAGTCTGTCTTGATCACTGTGTCCTGTATGCCTACAGCATCATCTGAAATAAAAGACACTGACAGTGCTCCTGCTCCACATGTTCAGCCAAAGAAAATTATAGTCAAAAGCCTTTTTTCATTCAAAATTTGCGCTCACGTATCCCTTAATAAATAAACAAGTATTTTCCCCCCCACTTATTTTGTGTGGGACTCATCTTCAATTCCTGCAACGTCTTTCATTCGTTATCTTACTGTGCAAATATTTACACAGGCCGCTGTGGCTGTTATTTCAGTTGCTATTTTAGTCTTACTTTCCTAATATTCTTCCGTAAGTTTTCTCCACTCTCTCCAGACAATTCCACATTTCTCACTGGAACTGTGTCTGATTTGTCACCAGTACTTCCCTTGCATACTCAAAGAATAAAGAAACTTATTTTAGAAGTAACTAATGGGGGTCTCATATTTGCTTTGTATGAGGAATGCTGACCACCAGGCTCTGAAGAATTCAATGTTTGGTCCGTTAGCTTATACATTTCTCAGCAGCAGTTTTCCGCCCCTACTGAGCATGCTCCTTGACTTGAAGCTTTTCTAGGAAATACTGTGTCAGACTGTAACAACTGCTTTGTTTCAGACTTAAAGGAGAACTAAACCCTAAAAAGAAATGTGGCTAAAAATACCATATTTTACATACTGAACCTAAAGTTTCAGCTTGTCAATAGCAGCAATGATCCATGATTTCAAACTTGTCACAGGGGTCACCCAGGGTTCTTCTATCGAGCACCATGGATCGATTTTCATCCTGCTTGTTTGGGTCTTCTAATGGCTGCACATGCACAGTAGAGCGAGAAGCCAAACTTTAACAAAAAAGCCAGCTATTTCGCTCTACTGCGCATGTGTCTGCCCTGGGAAATTTGAAAACCGAAGAAGCAGGAAGAGGATCTCTCCGTGGTGCTCGCTAGAAGAACCCTGACTCGGTGCTATTTTCTGCTGATAGGAGTACCGGCCTTGGGTGTCAGGTAAGTAAAAGTACCACAAAGACAAGGTAGTGGTGAACAAACACTATCACAGCTTTTTGTCGCGTCGGGTGCCAACCGTGACTCTGTCTGCCCTGTTCTAATCCATATTCAAGAAGGTATTTCAGCAGCACTCTGATTTAGTGAAAAAAGTGAAATTTTATCCGTGCCTCAACGTTAGGTAAGTAAAAGTAGTCACTTGGGGATGAGTAACTTTTGGCACCCCCAAGTGTAAAATGGTATTCCTTCTCCTTTAAGTTCCTTTTTAACTTTCAGCACAGCTGATTCATGTTGGCACTACTGCACTTTTGTAATCATCTTGGGGATGAACTCCATTATATCTTCCTCAGGATCAGCCAGCCATACGCGTACCATTTAGTTTTGTTGTAACGATGTGCTGAATCCACTACTTTGGAATTTGGCCCGAATGTTATGGAGTCTATAGGAGATGGTCATTCCCTAATTCTGAGCTTTCTGGATAATGGGTTTCCGGATAACAGATCCCATACCTGTACTTCCCGACGTTCCATTCTTCCTGAAGTGCTACCCCTGAACCTTGCTTTGATATTGGCATCTCTCTTCAGAATTCCTACTACAAAGCAATGTGGCCTGGAAACAGATTTTTAACATGATTTGATGCTTGCTTCTGGTGAATCCCAAAAATACGTTTTGTTTTAAAGAGATACATTAGCAGCGGGCTTGTGCATTAAAAAGGATTCGCGATGCTGCATCTGACTCAGGAATAGCAGTAAATCATACGACCGAAAGAAGCAAACAAGTGATTAGGAATGCTGCTTCTACGCAGAGCTGCTGCCAACCATTTTGTTTTCCTCTTTTCTCATGCGCCAGCGGTGTGCCAAGTCCTTTTATTTGTTGTGGGGTTTCTCAGCACTCTGGCTGTTTATGCACAATTCAAGTGTAGTAATAACAAACTTCTGTCAGAGTCGTGGCGCATTGTCAAGATGCAGCGCAGGTAAAATTCAAGAGGCCGCATATGTAAAACTTCACTGGAGCTGAGCTGAAATGATTTTAGTTTCATGTTGGCTAATCCTTGCACTGTAGTTTGTGATCACACACCAACCGTCTTTTATACAGTACAGGTATGGGATCCCTTATTCAGAACCCCATTATCCAGAAAGCTCCGAATTACGGAAAGGCCATCCCCCATAGACTCCGTTTTATTGAAATAATTCACATTTTTAAATCGGATTTCCTATTTCTCTGTAATAATAAAACAGTACCTTGTACTTAATTTAAACTAAGATATAATGAATCCTTATTGGAAGCAAAATCAACCTATTGGGGTTACTTAATATTTAAATGATTTTCTAGTACACTTAGGGGCAGATTTACTAAGCTCAAGTGAATTTTCGAAGTTAAAAAAGTTCGAATTTCGAAGTAAATACTTCGACCATCGAATAGGAGAATACGACTTCGAATTTACTTTGACTTCGATTCGAAGTAAAAATCGTTTGAATATTCGACCATTCGATAATCAAAGTACTGTCTCTTTAAAAAAAACTTTGAATTCATACTTCGCCAAATTAAAGCTACCGAAGTGCAATGTTAGCCTATTGGGACCTTCCACAGCACTTTTCTAAGATTTTTTTGATCGAATAGAAATCCTTCGATCGATCGCTAAAAATCGTTCAAATCGTTCGATTCAAACTATTTAATCGTTCGATCGAATGATTTCTATTCAATCGATCGAATACGCTAAAAATCCTTTGACTTCTATATTCAAAGTTGAAGGATTTCAATTCGAGGGTCGGATTTCTACGTTTTTGTTAACTTCGAAATTCGACCTTTAGTAAATCTGCCCCTTAAGGTATGAAGATGCAAATTATGGAATGGTTCGTTATCTGGAAAACCCCAGGTCTCGAGCATTCTGGATAATAGGTCCCATACCTGTACTGTGAAATAATGTGCTATGCACTAAATGAGGGTATCCTTATTAAAGGGACAGCTCACCTTTGAGTTAACTTTTAGCAAGTTATAGAATGTCCCAATCTTAACAACTCTGCGGGTGTTCCTAAAGGGGCTGTTCACCTTTAAATTAACATTTAGCATCAGGTAGAGCGGGATATTCTGGGACAATGTTATTTACAAATTTTATTCAGCAGTTCTCCACTTTGCAATTTCAGCAATCTGGTTGCTAGTGTCCAAATTACCCCAGCAACCATGCATTGATTTGAATGAGAGACTGGAATATGAAAAGGAGATGGCGTGAATAGAAAGAGGAGTAATAAAAAGTTACAATAACCATACATTTGCAGCCTTACAGAGCATTTGTTTTTTTAGATGGGGTCAGCGACCTACATTTGAAAGCTGGAAATAGTCAGAGTAAAAAGGCAAATAATGCAAAAACTTTAAAAAAGAAAAAATGAAGGCCATTTGAAAAGTTGCTTAGAATTAGCCATTCTATAATGGCTATAAATTAAAGGTGAACCACCCCTTCATTTTTTTTGTTCTTAAATGATTTGCCTCCCTCTACTGCCTCTTTACAGCTTTCAACTCGGGGTCACTGTCCCCAGCAGCCAAAAAACTATTGCACTGTGAGACTAGAATGATATAGTTGTTCATTTCCCAGTCTTTCATTCAAACCACTGGCTGTGTGCCGCTGTAAATTGGACCCCAGCAACCGATTAGCTGCTAAAATCCAAAAACGGAGCACCAGCACCAACTGGTGTAAAACATGTGTCAAATAAAAAGCATGTTCATAAAGCTTTGTTGTTTATACATCTCATGTAAAAGAGTATTTTACCCACTAAATTGAGATTTTTCTAATATTCCCTACCATTTTTGTCACATAAATATCTTGGAAGCTCAGAGACTATGGGAATACAGCTTTTTATATATATATATACACCTCAGATTTTTTTTATGGGCTTCCTTGACCATTTATTTAATTGGATGCATATTACACTGACTTGTGTTAGAAACATTGTGATTTCTGATTGATTTCATTCAATACTACCGATATATTTTTATGTGTATAAATATAGCAGAGTATGGCTGTTGCCTTTAAATTGCTGACTAATAAACACAAACAACCACATTTTTTATTTTATTTTTTGTAAAAAGCTAATGATCAATTGAACAGAACAGGCTGTTTTTTTAAAAAAAAAATCATTTAGGCTCCTTAATGCAGCCACATTTGTTTCTTCTTCTTGGTACAGGTATGGGACCTGTTATCCAGAATGCTTGGGATCTGGGATTTTCAGGATAACGGATCTTTCCGTAATTCGGATCTTCATACCTCAAGTCTACTAGAAAATCATGTAAACATGAAATAAACCCAATAGACTGATTTTGCTTCCAATAAGGATTAATTATATCTTAGTTGGGATCAAGTACAAGCTAATGTTTTATTATTACAGAGAAAAAGGAAATCATTTTTAAAAAAGTGGATTATTTGGATAAAATGGAGTCTCGGGAGACAGCCTTTCTGTAATTCGGAGCTTTCTGGATAACAGGTTTCCGGATAACAGATCCCATACCTGTACCGTGTACATGTTATGCTGCTTTGTTGTCTATCTTCCTTTAAAGGACGTCAAGCCAAAAAATAATTTTTTGGCTAATAAAATAAAACATAATTCGAAGCAACTTTGCAATATATATTCATTACAAATTTTGTGTGGATTTTAAGTTGTTTTTATTGCTTTTGAAAGCAGTGTTTGTCCCTTTCAATTCTCTGCCCTGGTGGCTCTGGCTTTTGAAACAATGTAACACAAGCCAATGGATTAATAGACCTGTCTTGCTGGATGAGGCTTTTATAACATTGTTTAAAAAGTAACAACTAGATGTTGAGCAAATGCTGCTTTCAATAGCAATTACATGTACAAATAAATTTTAAAACTAACCATTTTTTAATAAATTCATATTGCAAATTTGGTTATAATTGTGTTGTGTTTTATTAGGCTAAACATTTTTTTTTTGGTTGACACGTCCTTTAACTTTGCAGAACTGTTCTTATACTGAGGTATGACTTATATTACTGCTGATCGCTTCTAGCTCAACCAAAGCGTCACCTTGTGACCATTTTGGAGAATGCAAGGATGCCTAAAACTGCCTTTGAGCATTAATGTAGTTCATTCCATTCGGCATAATTGCCTTTAAGATAATCACAGCATCCTTCTTACGAAGTACTTGAACAAGGGATGTATTTGAAAGTGTATGCTATTTAAAGGAGAACTCAAACCCCCCACTAATAAAACCCCTACCCAGAATCCTACATAATCCCCCCCTCCGGCATAGGTGATAACACCTATAAGTGCCCCTTATTCTTTACTCGCTTATAGGTGTAGAGTAAGCGCAGCGGAGCTCGTGGGCGCCATCTTCCGGCTCTTGCAAGGGGGGGGAGCAGAGAGGGGGGACTATGTAGGGTTCGGGGTTAGGGGTTTTATTAGTGGGGGGTTGAGTTCTCCTTTAATGCACAATGCTCCTAACAGTGTGTCAAACAAAAATCTAGAAGCAGCCATATGTGCCAATGTTAAAAACTTCTCTTTGACAAGTCAGAAGTGTGGTGGGAAAATAATAAAGGTGCATTTTTACTAGGGATGCACCGAATCCAGGATTCGGTTCAGCCAGGATTTGGCCTTTTTCAGCAGGATTTGTCCGAATACTTCTGCCCGGCCCAACCGAATCCGACTCTGCATATGCAAATTAGGGGTGTGGAGGGAAGACTGAGCCATGGGGCACAACAAACTGCTATGAAATAAGTGGCAACAGTTCCTATTAGGGAGTGGCTTGGGAATCGTCATGGAGGGATTTGGACCAGATTTAGGAATGTTACCGTTTGTGGGTGAATATATTTACAAACAATGAATTTGAATGGTACAGCATAGGATTTAATCAGCAACAAAATAACAGGAATATTACATCTTATATAAACCTTGTATTTACATTCAAAACGTGAACATAAACATGAAATCAGTTAGCTCATGTACAAAAGAGGCTTCAACAGTTAAAATTTAGAATATTTCATTGCAAGTAAAACGAGGAATAAACTTACAATATGTTATCAGTGAAGAAATTAAACATAGAATCAAGGCAGACAAAATCATTTACAGATAAAACCATTAGTTAACCGATATCCCTTTTTTTAAATTATTAAAATGATGGATTAATGTTCCTATAGCAACATGAACATAGGGCACTTTTGCTTATGGGAATGTACCAGTGTCTTGTGTGACTATATGTAAATTATTGTAATATGATTTTATATATAAACAGGTATATGATCTGTTATCCAGAATGCTCAGGATCTGGGGCTTTCCAAATAATGGATCTTTCCGTAATTTGGATCTTCATGTCTTAAGTCTTCTAAAAAATCGTGTTAACATTAAATAAACCCAATAGGCTGGTTTTGCTTCCCATAAGGATTGATCATTTATATTTGGATAAATATATGAATTGTGAACGTTAAGGGGATCACAGCAGGGTTTGCACCATAAATGCAGGCCACTCCAAGTTGAAGGAAAAACAGTCCGTTTATTTTGAAATCAAACAGCTTTCAGCAGCAATCAGTGACAACAGAAAATACAACTTCAGTCACCAACAGAAAGTCCAATAATAATTTATTCAGCAGCTTTAGCAGTCACTACCCCAGAAGTCTAACCAGGCTTGGTCTCTGGGGAAAAAAACCCACCGGCAAAATCTCAACCAAATAGATTTGTTTTTGACTTATATGCTTTCTCTGTAATAAGACAATGTGGCTCATTTATAAACACAGTGCAGTAACAGGCACTGAAAGTCGGGCAGATCCCGATCGGGCAGCTTAATATATTCCATCGGATCGCTGCCGCATCTATGCATCTATGCGGTCTCGAGATCCGACCGTCCGTATTGGATCCATTATGATCTGATCGTTAGGCCCTAGGGCCCACGATCGGATCAGCCCAATATCGCCTACTTCAGTGTGGGCATATCGGGGAGATTCGCTGGTTTGACGACTACGTCTATGGCCACCTTTAAACACACAAACCAAGCTGGCTTTATCTGTATGTATGTGTATATATATATATATATATGTATATATATGTATATATATACATTTATTTTGCCCACAATGTGCCTGGCTGTGAACGGGACACCTGAGGGTGCAACTCACAAATCAGGAGCACCTACAGGCAGATGGAACTTCAGGAGCCCCGCGTGTTTTCTTCCTTGTGCCAGATGCATCTTTGAAGGTAGTACAAGAGCAAGTGTCCAGTGCACACCTGTCCATCACTACTAGTAGATGTGAGTACCAAGTGCAAACAATGGTGTAAATGTCACGACTGTAATTAAGCAGTATACAGTATTTGACATTGCAACAGACACACATTTTAAAAGACAACAATTGCCCCTATGTCAGTATATAGGCATGGGGCAGATAGTCGCAGCTGCACAACGGCAGCCAGCAGAGGAACATTTGCAGATTCGGAGCAGTTTGTTTAACCAGGGGACTAAAATCTAATCCCAAATCAAACAAGTGGCTTCTCTGTACATTATTTAGCTGGTATGAAGGTGGCTGCAATGCCTATAGAGGGGGCACACAAGCTGATACATCTGGTGCAAAGTAGACGAATCTGTAAAGGCAACCTGCAGCCCCATCAGGTCACTGTAACCTACAAACACCAACAACTCACAGTGGGCGGCAAGACAATTGTAGTTCAGCAACATACATACTGCAGAATGTCTTACTGACCCCTGATCAGCCCAATGTGTGTTTGAGAGGGTGAAATAATATTTAAAGACCCCCCAATCAGCCAGGACCCCCTATACTAACACCTGGGCACCAGAGCAGCCGCAGGGTCTGCGCCCCTTCCTTCTCATTCCTCTGTCACATGTCCCCAGCAGTCTGATATATATAAGGTGATGTACCAGTCACAAACAGCACTCGCCTGGCTGGCTCCCGGCCCGCGGGCCACCACGTGCAATATGATCTCAATGAGAAAAGAAACTCACGTGTCACTAGCATTTTGCTCAATCGTCCCCAGTAAAACCAAAAAGAGCTTTCAAACTAGATCCTCACTGGTATCCATAGTCCTCCCGATGCTCCACTCGGCTCCCGTTCCCTCGCTTCATTCGTATGGGGCTTCAGGAAAAGTGCAACGTCCCGGACACAATTGTCTCCCCCCAGCACAGCAGGCACAGTAAGGAAACCCTATCCCGATCAGTAGGGTAAAACAGACATGGGCGGACTCAAGTTCAGCACTGAGGGGTGGGTGTGGGACGTTGCAGGGGCTCCGGTCCAGCCCATAGAGCTGCACTGATGTAACCGGGAAACAAACAGAAGGGAGATTTCCTTCCCAATTTAAGGGGTTATCACGTCCCATTTGATTAGCCCTATCTGCCCATTTTCCCGTCATTCAGAGCCATGTTGCCTGCACAGATGGAGCCTCATTGTTTGCCTCACACAATACCACAACAGAGCTCATTTAAATCATTTTATGGCTTCCCTACAGATGCAGCCTCCCCTCTAACCATGGACTGGCACCAGATCTAATTTTCAAAACCCAGTCACCTACAAAACCAGCCCAAAAGAGGCACTTCAAAAGCAGCCCAAAATAAAACAACATGTGCAGTGAAAAAAATGCTAAAAAATAAATAAATATATGTGAAAATACGCCTTTTTCAATCATTTGAAAGATTCGCCCCCTTCACAGGGACGTAACTACAGAGGAGGCTCGGGAGGTGTAGGGAACCCATGAGGCCCGAATACAGTTACAGTTTCAATAAATATTGGTAAAACCGTTCAGCCTCTAGACATTTTGGTGGCCAGCAGATTTTTGCCCCAAAATTGTCTGAAATTCAGCAAAGTCACCGGAAAATGCGAGAATACAGATCCCAAAATCTGGTAACTCCCAACTTCTACACCAGTCAGTCCCATTGCATGCTGGTTATTGTAGTCTTACGTTAAACTTGGCAGTCGGCAAATTGTTAAACAAAAACTACATTGCCCAACATGCATCGGGAGACGCAGGCTTGGCACTAGTGATGCGCTGGTCGGGTTTTCCCCGACCCTAACCCGCCCTCCACTCGCGGTATAAGTAATTGTATAAGGGAAGGAAGAAAATAACTTCAAATGTGGCTCTATATAAATTCTTTGAGCCAGGCCACACACAGTTGGACAGTAATGGTCTCTTATAAGCATTGCCCTTTGCTTCTCTTATTTATTAGCAAGAGGCTGGTTTTTACATGGGATTTATAATGCTACTTTGTTTTAACATCTCATATCACTATAATTATCAGATTTTGGCTTGATTCCTGCTTCCGTTATTCAGCATTGTGCACAAAGATTGGCATTCTTACATTATAAAGCAGGATAAGTACAGTGGGCAGAGGTCAGCTAAGCATGGAGAAGATTCTTGGACCAGAACATATGGATCAGCTCTATGCAATATGTTCAGGGCAGTGGTGTCACTAGATGTTACTGGGCCCCACAGCAAATTAATTTTAGGGCCCCCAACATATCCAGAGGTTTTCCTGTTTTACCAATATATGTTGAAGTTGCTCATTAAGTAGCCTAGGGCCTCATGGGGCCCCCTATACCTACTGGGGCCCCCTGCAGCCACAGGGTCTGCTTCCTCTGTAGTTACACCCCTGATTCAGTGTCTGGCCGGCAGAGGAGTAGCAGAGGATATCCGGTGGGTGCAAGCCTGGTATACTCCAACTCTATGTCAATTCCTGTAATATTTAAAAAAAAAACGCTTTGTGGGTTATTTATCAAATTCCAAATTTATCACAATATTTTCTGCTACAAACTCCGATCAAATCCGCTCAGGTTTTAACGCTTATTTATTATAACATTTTCCCGAAAATTTGCTTTGCGGGAAAAAATAATCAAATTTTCACGGTTTTTCACTTTTTTTTTCGTAATTTTCACCTGAAAACTCTGAATACTTCAGGGTGTTGCACAAAACCCAGCACATATCAAAAAAATCATTGGGACTTCTCCCATTGACTTATATTCAACTTCGACAGGTTTGAGATGTTGGATTTTCAGATTCGGACTTCTCCATCCTCAGGGTTTAATAAATTCATTTTAATATATATTGGTGATGAGAGTTTGGGGGACCCTCAAATTATTTTGCTGTGGGGCCCAGTAACATCTAGTTATGCCACTGCTTGATTCATAATGCATACAGTATACCCATGCTTTCTACTCATAGGCTTTGTCAGTATAAAAGCTAAAGGACAAGGAATGGCATCCCCTTTATTAATTTAATTGCTTACCAGATACCATTGGCTGGTGCAATTTTTAAAGAAGACAAACACCCGCCAGGCATAGTCTTCCTTAGGTCATGTCATCTTCTTTCTTCTTCCCAGCCATATTCCACGGCAGGTTACACTCGGCTCATGCACAGCCCTGAACTTTAAAGTTGCATGCACCAATCCTGACCCGGTGTGGGGGATGCCTGCCAAGAAGATGGAATGATGTCCATTTCAAAGAGAGAGAGGATATCTTTGCGTGTTGATAATGAAAATGAAAGGAAACCCATCAGATAAAAAAGCACTGATCCCAATGAAAATACCAAGCAGTAAGCACTGCAGTTAGATAGGATGAGAGGAACGACACACGGCTACTGTTCGGCCACTGCTGGCAGTGGAACAATTCAGTTTAGTCTGCAGATACCTTATCTCTACTTCCCCAGGCTGGTCAACATCAATAGGTTTTAGCATTCTAGAGTGAGAAATATCTTGTGACTCCTTTCTCAATGCTGATCTATGGAAACATGCATGGACTAACCTGAAAACTCAAATCTCTACAGTTCTTGGCAGGCCAGTCAGATGGGTTCATTAAGTTTCTACAGGGTCTGAATGCTTAAAGTAGAAGGAAAGCTACAGAGGCATTTTATTGCCAATAGATTAGCTGCAATAGTGCAACCTAGAATGCTATATTTATTCTGTAGAAGGTTTTACCATATCCGAGTAAAAAGCTCTAGAAGTTCTCTGTTTGTTTAGGATAGCAGCTGCAGTATTAGCTTGGTGTGACATCACTTCCTGCCTGAGTCTCTCCCTGCTCACTTATAGCTCTGGGCTCAGATTCATTCCATTAGGTGACCATACACAAGAAAATATGGCAGAGAGCAGCTTCTATATCATTGTGTTGCTTTCATTAATTATAGATGAATAATAATATATAGTGAATAAAGTACCCCCTCTTGTAAAATATAAGGATATTATTAGTTACCGAGGAGTTTCATGACCATATAAAAACACGAGGCCGAAGGCCGAGTGTTTTTATACAGGTCATGGAACTCCGAGGTAACTTCTAATATCCTCATATTTTACAACTGGGGGTACTTTATTTATTATAATACACAAATTTTAGTGAGTCATGTGACAGAAATTACATCACTACTCACCGTTTATAACTGATGACATCACTACTCACCGTTTATAAGGATATCATTTACAGGATATTCATGGCTTTTGTGTATTATATTGATATATCATAGCAGATTATCTAACAGTAGGAGAGTTGCTTGGGAATTTGCCCATATATCTAGCTATAGTAGATTATTTTTATTTGTCTACACTGAGGACTGCTCTATGACAAAACCTAATACAGGTATGGAACCTGTTCTCCAGAATGCTTAGAGCCTGGGGGTTTCCAGATAAGGGATCTTTCCTTAATTTGGATCTTCATAACTTAATTCTACTAGAAAATCATGTAAACATTAAATAAACCCAATAGGCTGGTTTTGATTCCAATAAAGATTCATTATATCTTAGGTTGGATCAAGCACAAGGTATTGTTATATTATTATACAGATAAAGGACATCATTTTTCAAAATTTGGATTATTTGGATAAAATGGAGTCTATGGGAGACAGCCTTTCCTTAATTCGGATCTTTCTGGATAAGGGGTTTTCCGGATATAAGGTAATATTTATAAAACTAAGCATTGCGGGCGTCAGTCCTTATGGAAATGCAGCATCAATTGCAGAATTAGGAATAATAAATCATAAATAATCCTAACTACTTCTTTAGGTGTGTGCAAGAACATTCCTAATAGATCCTACTATCCATGTCTCCAGATTTCCCTTGGATTTTCCAGTCAATGACTCCCTACTAAGCTTTTTTCCTGGCGAACGTGTACATTCTCACTCATTTTTTTTTTTTACTGACTGCAATGACTGGAAAATTACCCGGAGCAACATTATATGATTTAAATAAAATATTAGGGGCCATTTTTTAAAAAAAAGAAAAAAAAAAAGGTGAAATCAAAGAAAGAAGTCGGGGGACCCCGAAGACTGATTGGGGCCCATTAAAAACTAGTTCACAACTGACTTGTTGGACTCCTGTTAGGATATTTGATCTAAAATTTTTATATTTTGTTGGTAGAGGAATGTTGATCTTGTCCCTCTTAAAACGATTAAAGAGCTTTGGAGTTAGTGTGGGGGAAATGAATGCAAATTATTCGGTTAAAGGGGTTGTTCACCTTTATTCAACAGCTATCCAGTGGCGTAACTTGATATTACTGGGCCCCACAAGCAAATTATTTTACAGGCCCCCAAAATGTTTAGCGGTAACAATATTTATGGAAACTGTACACGAATTAGGGCCTCATGGGGCCCCTATACCCCCTACGCCCCCTACAGCCGCAGGGTCTACTTCCTCTATAGTTACGCCCCTGCAACTATGGTCTTGTTTACCTTAGCAACCAGGCAGTGGTTTGAATGAGAGACTGGAATATGAAAAGCCTTGAATAGAAAGATAAGGAATAAAAAATAATATAAATAAAATTGAAAGCTCACAAAGCAATAGTTCTTTGGCTGCTGGGGTCATTTGAAAACTGCAAAAATAGATGTAGAAGAGGAAGGTAAATAATTAAAAAAACTATAAAAAAATTAATGCAGAACAAATGAATAGTAGCTAAGTATAGGACATTCTTTAACATATTAAAAGTTTACTTAAACGTGAACCACTCCTTTAAGATGGCAGTAGGTATCGCAGAGTCATTTGCCTTCTCTCTGATGGGGTCTACCATCAGTATTTACCTTAAAGAAATACTGTCTTGGGAAACATTTTTTTCTCAAAATGCATCAGTTAATAGTACTGCTCCAGCAGAATTCTGCACTGAAATCCATTTCTTAAAAGAGCAAACAGATTTTTTTAGATTTAATTTTGAAATCTGACATGGGGCTAGACATATAGTCAGTTTCCCAGCTGTCCCCAGTCATGTGACTTGTGCTCTGATAAACTTCAGTCACTCTTTACTGCTGTACTGCAAGTTGGAGTGATATCATTCCCCTCTCTTTCCCCCCAGCAGCCTAACAATAGAACAATGGGAAGGTCAGCTCGCTCACGGGGAGGTGGGGTATGTGGATGGGCAGTAGGACCGCCCGACCTCTGGCACCCACCCACTAAATGTGGCGCTGGGAAGGTAACCAAGTAACAGCTCCCTATCACAAGATAACAGCAGCCTGGTAGATCTAAGGTCAGCACTCAATGGTAAAATCCAGGTCCCACTGAGACACATTCAGTTAGATTGAGTAGGAGAAACAACAGCCTGCCAGAAAGCAGTTCCATCCTAAAGTGCTGGCTCTTTCTGACAGCACATGACCGGGCAAAATTACCTGAGAAAAAACCTAACCTAACTAAAAAAAATACACTTATTGGATCAGGAATTACATTTTATATGGTAGAGTGAATTATTTGCAGTGTAAACAGTGTAATTTAGAAATAAAAAATACATCATAAAAATCATGACAGAATCCCTTTAAACAAACTCGAATATTGGTTTATTTATGAAAACTTCTGAATGTAAAAAACTCGATTGAATGCAATTGTGGAAAAACTTGAATTTACCAAGTTTATAGGCTAAAAATCCTTGAACCCCTCGAAACCTTCTGTTTTTGAGCGCAAAACAGCCTAAAAAGCCAGATAATCACGAAGGCAAAAAAAGTGACCTCTGCCATTGACTTTTACATAAAATCGAAAGGTTTTAGCTGGAGTATTTTCAGATTCGGACTTTTAGCAACTTCAGACAATCTTGAAAAATGCAAGGTTTTGTTTCCCCAAAAAACGTTTAGTTTTTTAGTGAAACTAACCTTGAAAAACTTGAATATTTCGGGAAAAACGATAAAATTGTTAGAATTGTACGATTCAAAGTACTACGATCGTACGATGAATAAAATCCTCCTACTTCAAATTCAAATGTCAGAGGATTCTATTGGATGGTCGAATTTCGAAGTATTTTCCACTTCGAAATTCGACCCTTGATAAATCTGCCCCTTAGAGGCCTATTTATCAATGGTCAAATTTTCGAATTCGTGTGAATTATTTTAGTACGAATATACTCACAATTCGACTGGGAGGTTATTTAAGAAAAAAAATTGAATGTCTAATATTCAATCTAATTGTTCCGACCCAAAAATTAGAGTTGTATTAGATCCATCCGTATTCAATAGTATGAATCAAGTTCTCAAAAAAAACCCTCAAATGTCAGGAAGGCTATTAACATCTCTAAATAGATCAACAGACCTCTGCCATTGACTTGTACATGAACTCTGCAGGTTTTAGGTGGCAAATATTTGAATAAATTTCCATGGTCGAGGTGTGATAAATCTCACATTTGAATTTGAATTCGAATAGGGGGATTAAAATTCAAATGTGTAAATTCTGAAACTTGAAAATTCGAATTTACTATTCAACCCTTGATGAATCCGCCCTTAATAAATAAGCCCTTGAGTTCCTAGGTTTTCCTTATCCTATATAGAAATACATATTTTAATTTACAGATATCAGGTATTTCATTTTATAAATTTTATAAAAAAAGTCCGTATTAGAATATGTTTGACTCTTGGTCTAGTCACCACAACTTTGAAAACTCAGCAAATATTTCAGAACAAGAGTCTTGAATCACGGGACTGTCAGCTGCAGGCTTAGGGCTGCTGGAGATTTCTTCCCATTAACTAGGAATACATTTTCTCAACGCATTCCAGATGTGCACAACACAGTTTTTTCTTTAAAAAGCATACCATTTAAAGGACAAGTATTCATGTGCTAATCACTACAGTAGTCTAGAGAACCCTGTAACTTAGCTGCAATAGTTAAAAATGCTGCCCTTTGTTTCTGTTTCCTGAATGATAACGATACGCTGATTGATCTTTTGTTTGAGTGAAAACATTTTTAGACTTTATACCACAGCTTCTCATAATTGGAATATTAGTAAAAGTGGTTTCTGGTGTGTCATTTTTTTTTTTTTTTAATAGCAAAATTAGATTTTGCTTCTCTTCAAAAATGGACATAAATGGACAATTACACATGTGTCCTCTACTCCATGTAGTTTGTATGCTCTTAAGGTTTTTGATTGGGTTTCCTCTCACACTCCAAAAACATTAGAGAGAAGCCCATAATATCCAGATCTTGCCTAAGAAATTCTGGCAGGTAAACTTGTAAGATGTAAGAGATCCCAATTAGATGAAGAACATGGCTTGCATGCACCAATGCTGAAATACACAAGCACACTGTGGGGGCACATTTACTAAGCTCGAGTGATGGATTCGAATGAAAAAAACTTTGAATTTCGAAGTATTTTTTTGGGTACTTCGACCATCGAATAGGCTACTACGACCTTCGACTTCAATTCAAACTAAAAATCGTTCGACCATTCGATAGTCAAAGTACTGTCTCTTTAAAAAATACTTCGACTACATACTTCAGCAGTTTAAACCTACCGAGGTTCAATGTTAGCCTATGGGGACCTTCCCCAGCACTTTTCTAAGTTTTTTTTGATCGAATAAAAATCGTTCGATTGATCGATTAAAATCCTTTGAATCGTTCGATTCGAAGGATTTTTTCGTTCGAACAAACGATTTTTATTTGATCGTTTGATCGAAGTATTTGCGCTAAAATCCTTCGAATTCGATATTCAAATTCGAAGGATTTTACTTCGAGGGTCGAATTCGAGGGTTTATTAACCCTTTGAAATTCGACCCTTGATAAATCGGCCCCTCAGTGTTGTGGGTGAAAGCCCAGAAGAACAAAAGAACAGGGTGTAGTGCCAGTCATAAAACCAGATGAGTCTTCCCAGAAATAAAGCTTGATGACCTGTAAATCAGGACTTTAATTATTACGGGTTGATAGAATAAATTTCTGGGAAAGAAGCAATGGTCATCCTCTGGAATAAAAGATTAAACCAAGACTTTTCAACTATAGTTTACTTTAATCTGGCATCTAATCTTAGATTGAGGATTTTTCTAAAATCAAAGAGATATGGAACCATCTATTTCCTTAATCAATTTGGTTGGACCCCTTTGGACCTGTTCTACAAACTGTGCGTCCTTACTCCAATGCTTAGCAAGTGGGGTGGGGCGTCACTGGTTAGGGGCAATTCTTAGTTTTTATGGAGAAATTCTCATGCTGTAGTCATGTTGGTGGTAGTGAGAAGATGGTCATGGGCTGGCCAGGTCTAGCTAGTGCTGCTTAAAGCCAGAGGATATATATGATTACCACCTGCGTATGTGCTGCTAAATCCCAACAATACGCTTTTGTTATAGGCAGTAAAAAAACTAGTCTCAATGAAGCAGACTTCACACACTTAGCTGAAAAGCTCGATTTTATGGGCAGTGTGCATGTGGGGGTAGAGTCTACTTTTTATTGTATTCTATAATGAACTACATTCTTATATGTGACATGCTGCAGTACAGACTAACTTTAATAACATTTCTGGTCTGAAAGTTATAAAAGCATTGGTGAATGGTCATAATTAGTTAGGCACTATTTAATGTAATTTTTAATTGTATTATTATATACATAAGGAATAATTTATTGACACCCCAGACACAAGTGCAAATTCTCTAAAGGGTGTCCTCACTACTCATAAAAAGATCTGGTGCGAGTGCTGAGGGCAGCAATAGTGGGAGCAAGGAAGTCCTGTCCTTACCAGCTGCCATAGAGGAGGCATTAAGTTTGGGGCCCCATAGTATCTGTGAACGCCGGAGTTCCCAAGTTTGTATGTCAAAATGATGTGCAAGTTAGGGGACCAGTATTGGGAGGAGGGACATCTATGTGTCACTCATGAAAAGGTCTCTGCGCTCTACAGGAGCTTTCAACCTTTTACAACTCTTTCAATTCAGGTTTTTGGAGATTTTTTTTTGGATTGATACATTTTGAAAATTCAAGACTTTTTCTATCCTTGGGGTATAACAAATCATGAAAAATTCAAGGATTTCTTTAAGTAAATATTCAGATTTTATACTATAGTTTTGGGTATTCAGACTTTAATAAATAACCCCCAAAGAGCCTTTCCAACACATTGCAATACTCTTTCTAAAAGTGCTCAGATTCCTTTCTGTAAAATTCTTTTTTTTCATGCAGATCAACATATTTCCCGACACCCTGTGAAACAAGGTAGAAACGCTCTGGCTGGCATGTAATCAAAGTCTTAAATAAAATAAAAAACTCGCAAAGATGCACATCATTACCATTCAAACTGTAAATGCTCATAGGACATTTTATAAGATCTGCTTGAAGGTGGTCTTATTTTTGTGCAATACAATTATTTTACTAGTAGAAAAGGTGCTTTAACTTCTATTGAACATGTGCAGTGTAGGAACCATATTGTAGTCATGGCATTCAAGGAATGTTGCTTGCTTCCACCGAGTAGTGACATCAGGGATCACAGTGGATGTCCAAGTTGGCCAAAACTAGTTGAGGTCATTGCAAATGTCATTTAGACTTTTCGATATCCACTACTCAGTAGTCATCATCCACCATTAGAGTTAATCCAAGAGGCTTAAGAAGATGAAAGGCCACTGACCTCTGTGTTCAAAGGTATTATCTACTTAAGTAAGGGCCAAATATTATGTACCCAACATCTAACTAGAGTTCAGATACTGGAAGCTATCTTTAAAGGAGAAGGAACCAACCAGTGGGCGCAAAAACCCTCCCCCCCTCCCCTGTGTTGCTCCCCCTCCTTCCTCCCCCCTGGCCTACCTGTCCCACTGGGCAAATGCCCCTAACTTGTTACTTACCCTTCTGCGCAGGTCCAGTCCACGGAGTTCACAGATGGCATCTTCTTCCACGCGATGTTCTTCCTGCTTTGACCGGCGTTTTGGCGTTTTGGCACAAAGTTTTCGTGACTTTTGGCTCATGCGCAGTAGATCCGTACCGGCGAAATGCTCCTACTGCGCATGCGCCGGTCAAAGCAGGAAGAAGATGGCTTGGAAGAAGATGGCGTCTGTGAACTCTGTAGACTGGACCTGCGCAGAAGGGTAAGTAACAAGTTAGGGGCATTTGCCCAGCGGGACAGGTAGGCCAGGGGGGAGGAGGGAGGGGAAGCAACACAGGGGAGGGAGGGTTTTTGCGCCCACTGGGTTTCCTTCTCCTTTAAGAATCTACAAAATTTTGTTGTACAGTGCTTTGCCCTCAAGGAGCGCTTTACAAATAAAAATATACATACATACATACGTACATCAGCCACCTAAGGGTCAGGGCACGCTCATCTTCGGGGAGATTAGTCGCCCGGCGACAAATCTCCTCTTCTTCAGGGCGACTAATCTCCCCGAACTGCCTCCCACTGACTAGAATGTAAATCACCGGCGGGATGACACTCAGATCGATTCATTTTCCGAAGTCGCCCGAAGTGCAACTCATTGACACTTCTTTTATAGAGAAACTACAGTGGAACCTACCCTGATTTTTAGTTTTCCCTCATTTTACATTGTTGTGGTCCCACCTATATATTATGCATAATCCATTTCCCTGATTTTATATTTTCCTGGATTTTACACCATTTTGTTCTGGTCCCCTGAAAAACGTAAAATGGGCATTCAACTGTATGTAGTCAGCCTTAACAAGTTAACAAGTGGTTGCAATATGGGGCATATAATCTACAGGTTGTACCTGTCTTGTTAAATGATGCCCAGTGGGTTTTAAATACAAGGCAAAACCCTTGTATGGCAACTTAAATACAGGAATAGACAATATCATTGTTCCAGGAATAACTGCAATTTTTGACCAACCAGTAATATAAGATATGCCCTAATATAAATAGGTAATTGCATAGAAATAATAAGGCCTTTGAAAGTTTTATATTAAATAGTTTATTCCTGTATATTTACAGGTTTTAGGACGTAGGATCCTTACTGGCTGTGGAAGTGGTTCTTAGGGATAATGAAGAAAAATGACACAACTGATATCAATAAACAGCCGATCAGTCATAAAAAGAATGGAGTCGAGGGCTGAGAGACTTCTCTTGCATAAAATGAAATGGTTGTAATTGTGCCGGGATGTTAAATGCTTTAGTTATTTTATTAGGCTTCGATTTGGGAACGCCATTCATTTTCCTGCTAAAATAATGTCTTTATAATTGTGTGTGAAAAAAAAAAGGAGACCGACAATATGTTTCAAATTTGTCCAATTAGAACTAACAGACAAGCAGAAGAGCACAATCATAAAATGGACTGTTTTTTTGTTGCATGAGAAAATAAAAAGTAAAAGCACATGTCACTGGTGAATATGCTAAATGGCAATTGTCCCTCACCTCTGCTGACCTGCTAAATGTCTGAGTGGCCAGAAAGGTTGCACCGAGAGGTTATCAGACTCCAGTCTGCATGCAATTAGGCCAAGTCAAAGGAAACTCTTCATGCACCTACTTGTTTACATACCTAAGTATAATACTTGCTCTGGAAAGCTGCCCTAGCGCAATGGAATTGGGAACATTTCTAATAGAAATAGCTCATTTTATAAATGTGCTTTGTTATTTAAAGGAAAACTATACCCCCCAAACAATGTAGGTCTCTATTAAAAGATACTGAGTAAAACAGCTCATGTGTAAAACCCTGCTTCATGTAAATGAACCATTATCATAATAATATACTTTTCTAGTAGTATGTGCCATTGGGTAATCATAAATAGAAAATTGCTATTTTAAAAAATAAGGGCCGCCCCCTGAGATCGTAAGATTCACTGTGCACACATACAAACCACATGTAAGGTCACATGAGCCAATTAACCGACAGAGTTCAGCCTTTTGCTTCCACACTTCTTCCTGTTACAGTATGGGGCAGATTCACTAAGGGTCGAATTTCGAAGTTAAAAATACTTCGAAATTCGACCCTCGAATTGAAATCCTTCGACTTCGAATATCGAAGTCGAAGGATTTAGCGCTAAACGTTCGTTCGATCGATCGAAGGATTTTTCGTTCGATCGAACGATTAAATCCTTCGAATCGAACGATTCGAAGGATTTTAATCCAACGATCGAAGGAAAATCCTTCGATCAAAAAAAGGTTAGCAAACCTATGGGGACCTTCCCCATAGGCTAACATTGACTTCGGTAGGTTTTATCTGCCGAAGTAGGGGGTCGAAGTTTTTTTAAAGGGAAAGTACTTCGACTATCGAATGGTCGAATAGTCGAACGATTTTTCGTTCGATTCGTTCTATTTCGTTCGTATTCGAACGAATTTAACCAATTCGATGGTCGAAGTACCCAAAAAATACTTCGAAATTCGAATTTTTTTCATTCGAATCCTTCACTCGAGCTTAGTGAATCGGCCCCTATGTGTTGTAGTATTTCTGGTCAGGTGATCTCTGAGGCAGCACAGATAGAGTCACGAAATGGTGGTTCAAGGCAAGAGATGTAAAAGGGCAATATTTATGTAAATATATATTCCAGTTTGGTAAGATTCTTTAATATGTCATTCAATTTGATATAAACTATCTGTTGCTTAAGTATTCATTTTGGGGGTATAGTTTTCCTTTAAATGCGTACAGCTGGGTGACCTAGTTTAATGTCCGACCTGCATGTAGCCCTGATATTTCTATGCTGTATTTCAGTAAATCAGTTTGGTACTAGTCATGTGCACCTTTCTACCCAGCGTGTAAAACAGAAAATCTACATATACAGCCGCGGTTATTGTACCTACAGTTCCTCGGGTGCGGGTGGGCATCGTATTATGTTGCTGTGTTTTGTTGTTCATGGGAAAAACAGACGACATATAAGAACTTACTTTTTGTTATCTAATACACTTTAGAACACTTACAAATGTATCTGTCTACAGTCTGTACTGGGCCCACTGACAGCTGTTAGAAATCCAGAAACAAAACCACAAGCGTTCATCTGTCATAGAAAAAAAAGAAGCAAATCATCCATCCACTTATGCAGTGGAGCACCAAGTAGTTATTGGAGGGAAGAGTTTGAAATGTTTTCTTAATTGCCTAGTGTCTGGCTAGGGAGATTGAAATTGCAGCTATACATGGAAAGTGGGCCAATTCAATTGTTTGGCCTCCAGATCAACAATCGGATCATAACAGGGTCCTAAGAAGAACCAACAAGAAAAGGACCACGTGCCACCATATATGGGCCAATAAGCATCTGACTTTGTCCGGAGTCACCAAGTTGTCAGCCAATAGAAAGTCTTTTATTGAGCAATGCTTTCTGCAGCACTGTACAGTAGGTTTGGGGAAACTAAAAACTGTAAAAACTAAATGAACTTTTAGTATGATGTAGACATTGATATTCCGAATTAGTTTGCAACTGGTCTTAATTTTTTTTCTGGTTTTTCAGTTATTTAGCTTTCTGGTTGCTAGGGTTTCCTTTACCCTAACACCCAGGCAGCGATTTGAACTAGAGACAGGAATATGAATCAGAGAAGGAACTGATAAGAAGTTAACTAATGAAAAGTTATTCAGAAAGCAATAGTTTTTTGGCTGCTGTGGTGAGTGAAAAACTATATATCTAAAAAACAAAACAAATAATGAAGATCAATTGCAAAGTTGCTGGGAATAGGACATACTAAAAGTTAACTCAAAGGTGAACCATCTGTTATTCTGCCTCTTCTGTTATTTTGCTGATAAATGTATTATTTTCAGAGATAACTGTATTATTTTCAAAGTCCCTTGAACTGAATTATGGTCTTAATTATAGTCTCATTTCCAATCATCAGACCTTATATATATGGAGGCAGTCATGTAGTTGGACTGTTCTTGAGATATGTAATTAATTGTTATGATGCCCAAGGAAATATTTTGCCTCGTGTAAGTGGAGATCTATGAAAAAAAGGTATTTAATCTTCCAATTCTTCATTATTCTTTTGGGTTTTTTCATTGTAAAGCTTCATAGTTTAGGGAATCTTCAATCCTGCTTCTATAAAACTGACTTTTTATAAATAACAATGACAGGGCTCAGTTATGGCATTACTACATTCACAGCAGAACAAGTGTGGTTGCAAAAAAAATGGATGCAATTATACAGGGCCGGAACTAGAGGTAGGCAGAAGAGGGCACAAAGTTGAAGGGGGCACCAGGCACGTACCTCTTCCAACCACTTAACCATAGTCCAGGCCCTCTTATGCACACTATGTACTCTCTCTGGTGCTCCCTATTGAAGGCAGTGTGCGACTGGGCGTGAGCACGTGTGATGTTGGTGCGCTAAGGAGAGTGCACAAGGAAGGAGGCCGGCTGGGTTGCCTAGGGCTCTACTATTGAGCAGTAAATACAATACGGCAAAGTACTTGTGCCTAAATATGGTCCTTGCATGTCCTTGCACCATGTGCCAATAAGCCTACCCAGTGTGTCTCATGAATCGCAGGCAAATATTGAGGCAGGGGAACTCTGGAGCTACCACCACCCTGAAGGTAGCAAATTGCATCTGAAATTGCACTTTGCTCATTGCTTTTGCGTTTGTTATTGATCCCTTATATGTTTTGTTGTAATGTTGTAAAATATTTGATGTGAAGTGTGCGATGTTAAATGCCAAGCCAAACGGACTGAATAGAGAAAACATTGTATTCCTCCACAGAGCCAAAGCTCCTCTTCACGTCCTCATCTGCCTTTATCCGATATCCGATCCGATATCCGTGAACCAAGGATATTGCTTGGAATCGTCGCCCCAGAATATGAAAAGATGTGTAGGGCTGGCTCAGTGCAGTACAAAATAACACCCACTCCTAATATTCTGACCTGGCTTAAAGGCGAAGTAAACCCTAAAAATGAATATGGCTAAAAATGCCATATTTTATATTCTGAATTTGTTGCACTAGCCTAAAGTTTCAGCTTGTCAATGTAGCAGCAACAATCCAGGACTTCAAACTTGTCACAGGGAGTCGCCATCTTGGAAAGTGTCTGCTCAGTGGGCTCTGAGCAGCTGTTGAGAAGCTAAGTTTAGGGGTCGTCGCTAATTATCAAGCAGAAAATGAGGTTGGCCTGTAATATAAGCTGATGCTACAGGGCTGATTATTGAATTCTGATGCTAATTGCACTGGTTTCTGAGCTGCCATGTAGTAATTATCTGTATTAATTACTAATCAGCCTTATATTGTGACATTTCTATTCTACGTGTACTGTATATTGTGAGTGGGTCCCTAAACTCAGTAAGTGACAGCTGCACAGAGCATGTGCAGTGGATCAGCAGAATAGAAGACAGGGAGCTACTGGGGCATCTTTGGAGACACAGATCTTCCCTGCTAAAGGGCTGTGGTTGCCTTAGGCTGGTACAGAAGCACAGAACATAATGTATAACATTTCTAGTCTACTTTAGCTTTAGTTCTGCTTTCTGAGTTTTCTGAGCATGATGAGCCAGTTGTCACTCACACTGGGCTGAGGGTGGCACAATACTTAAATGGACTGAAGTACTGTCCAGTATCAGCATGACAACTAAAGAGGCTTCCCTTCTTTTCATTTCTGCCTTAGTTGGTGCTATTCTGTGGGTTTTGGGACAATCTTGTTAAAAGAGAACATTGCTTTGCTGCATGTCTAGTAATACTTTACAGTTAAAGGAACGTGTCTCGTTATGTTGCAGTTGTCCGTATTATCAACAAAATCTAAGAAGTCTTTGCTGTCTCTTTTTCCTTCTCCCTCAAAGCTTTCAAGTTGATTGTTCCATGTCTGACCTGTCATTATCTGCACAAATCATTCTTCACAGATTGCCATCACATCTGGTTCAAAGAGAAATGAGTTGGCCTCTCGTAGGTCAGACGACTGGAAATAGCAGGTATGTGCAACATCTGAGCCAGTCAATTGCCAAGCTAATTTACAGGGGGAAAAAAACTATACTGGTCTTTTTAAAAGGAAAATTAGGATTAGAAACCTATTAATAATAATAATAATAATATGATTTGGAGTCATTTTTCTATCACTCTGCATACATGACAAATAGGATTTATATTATATATAGGATCCCCTACTGTGTACGGATTCCTCATGCATTGCTAAGCCTACCTCTTTGCCAGCACCTTTATTCTAGGTTTTATTTCCTGATAAACAAAAATGAGAAACCCCCTGCACTCACCCAAGATAATATATTAAAGGGATCCTGTCATCGGAAAACATGTTTTTTTCAAAACGCATCAGTTAATAGTGCTACTCCAGCAGAATTCTGCACTGAAATCCATTTCTCAAAAGAGCAAACAGATCTTTTTATATTCAATTTTGAAATCTGACATGGGGCTAGACATATTGTCAATTTCCCAGCTGCCCCAAGTCATGTGACTTGTGCCTGCACTTTAGGAGAGAAATGCTTTCTCGCAGGCTGCTGTTTTTCCTTCTCAATGTAACTGAATGTGTCTCAGTGAGACATGGGTTTTTACTATTGAGTGTTGTTCTTAGATCTACCAGGCTGCTGTTATCTTGTGTAAGGGAGCTGTTATCTGGTTACCTTCCCTTTGTTCTTTTGTTTGTCTGCTGGGGAGGGGAAGTGATATCACTCCAACTTGCAGTGCAGCAGTAAAGAGTGATTGAAGTTTATCAGAGCACAAGTCACATGACTTGGGGCAGCTGGGAAATTGACAATATGTCTAGCCCTATGTCAGATATCAAAATTGAATATAAAAAAATCTGTTTGCTCTTTTGAGAAATGGATTTCAGGAGCAGCACTATTAACTGATTCATTTTGAAAAAACTTTTTTTTTCCCATGACAGTATCCCTTTAAAGGACATTAAGACATTTTGTGCAAAAATCTAATCATAGTGATGGGTGAATTCGGTTCTCTTTCACTTTGCCAAAAAAATGTGCAAAACAGCAAATATTTGCAAAGTGTATTGAAGGCAATGGTGTTTTTTGCAGCAACTTTTCCCAGCAGCAACTTTTCCCAAACTGTATGTTTTTGCGGCATCTTTTTCAGAGCACATCATATAGGAGTCTAAGTGTGTTTTTCCACAATGAAACCTGGTGAAAAATTTCGCCCATCACTACTAAGGTGTCAGAAACATATCAGACATTAATACAATGTTAACCTTAGTACATGATGCTTTGAATGGGCAAGCAACTAGTACAGACACTGTAGATGCAACAGGTAGTTTTCACACATGAATGTATGGTCACTACATGCAAGAGTTTTAAACTAAGGTTCATGGATAGCTGGGTCGGACTGGGGACAACGGGTTAAAACCTAGTGGGCCTCAGCCCTCATGGGTCCCACCCAACCCAGATCTACACCCATCTGCTGCCCACATGGGGCCGCGCTGCCCCCTGATTCCTTCCACCCAGGCCCCAATCGAGAGAACAGGTACACATGGGGGGTTGTGATTGGAGGGGGGTTACAACTGTGGCATTGGGTCCCAGAAAGGGGGTGGGGGCCCCTGTGTCAGAGGCTCCTTCTACCCTCCAACCCAACGCTGATGGCTAGTGTTGAGCGAACTTGTGCATTTTGCTTTGCGGAAATTTTTTTTAATTTTAAAAAAATGTAGATTTCTACAATAGCATATACATTGCTCTAGCTTGTTAGAGTCATAAAGCTCCTTTTTCAACATTAGGTCAATATATAGGGTTTGTGCTGAACCATACCTCCCAACATTTTGGAAGTAGAAAGAGGGACAAAATTTTTTTCCCCGCACGTAGCGCAGCATTTTTTTGACCACACCACTTTCTGTGACCACACCCCCTAATTACCATGTTTGTTTTACAAAATTTTGCAGGTTATGAAAGTTTGAAAATATTTCTCCTTATCTAAACTGTGTTTTTGTGTCTCAAAATTGTTACAAAGTATCTTATTTGCAGCTGTGGCTGTTCTGGGCTCTCTGCTAAAAGCCAATTAAGTGAGAAACGTTGTTTCTTTTTCTGGCTGTTCAGTGCAGAGAAATGAGGGACTTTCCAGTACAAATGAGGGACTGCGGGTTGAGCTGTCAAAAGAAGGACTGTCCCTCCAAAAAAGGGACAGTTGGGAGGTATGCTGAACATCATTTATTTTTCATTCTTCCACTAAAATCTGAAACTAAAGTCACCTTCTACTTCCTGATTCCTGCGAGCACATCCAACACAAAGCAGTCCACTGAAAAGCCTCTGTATAATGAGCTGCTCCTTATCTCACAACTTAACAGGCTTCAGCAGGGGGAAGGAAAGGGTTTGCTTGTACATAGGACTTCTCAGTGGAGCTCTGGTTGGTTTTGATTTTGCTCATACAAGTTGGGTTTCAGTTTCAAGTTCAGAATTAGCCCTGTTAAATGCAAGAAATAACAAAAAACGTATGCATAACCAAATTAAAACAATAGTCAAAAAGCCTACATCCATATTTAATGGACTTATGTTGATGTTGCTTGTTTGTTTACTTAAGATATTTTCTAACAACAAGGTCATATTTATAAAATGAATTACTTAAACATCAAAATATCATAAGGAACAAAACAGTGTCTATAAATATATATATATATATATATATATATATATATATATATATATATATATATATATATATATTTTGTTTTTCTTGACAAAAATTACAGGGGAAAAGTCTTCATGCTGACGAAACAGGCAGCTTTCCAAAAAACAGAGTCATGGCTTATTAAAAAGAACCCTTGGCATAGTTTAGCTCCCATGTAATTGGAAAGCTTCCTGTGTAAACTTGTAACCACTAGAGATCCCACAGATGTTATTCTCTCCTTTTAATACGCCCACATGTGAGGAACTGGATCACAGAGGAAACTGGGATATAAACTATAAACTAAGGGAAAAAGAAAAACTCCTTTTCAAAGATCAGAGTCTTTTTATTTGTGAGATTTGCATAATTGATTGTTGTATTTATGCAGAAAAAGATAACATTTTGTGAACGGTTATGAGCAATTGTGATCTCGCTGGCTATTAGCAGGAGAAATGGGCGGTGGGCCTGACTTCATTCTCTGTCAGCAGATTGGAATTAATATTATTTTGGCTCAAGCCTACCTTAATATCTGCTTGATTCATTTGAGTCCTTGGAGAATGGATTCTGTTTTCACTCTAAAAAATGTAGTCATCCACAACAAATGCTTAAGAGCTTGTTTCACCTTTTAGAAGCCGTACAAACAGCATTTACGTGCATCTTTGGAACATGGCTGTGTTGGTGATGTGCAGTATTACCTAACGTTAGGAAGCTCTGACAATGGCCAGAGGAACTGGAACATTAAGGGAACGTTTATGAGGGAGCTGTAGAAGAACCCAGTATAATTTTCAGAAGGGGGTCAAGTCACATGGCACCAGGTTGACTATTTTATCAGCATCTGTCAAAACCAGTTTCACAAGTTGGAAAACTTGGATCTTCAGTTTGAGAGTGATATATTGGTGATGGCATTTTGCCTTTTAAGTAAAAACAATGTACAGTATGTTGGAAGCTGATCGATCTGGCCCATGCAATATGCTTTCAATACAGTATTCAATGGGACTTTGAAGCCATGTGATTCATGTAGTGAAACATAAATATCCTTAAAAACACGGTGGCAGGTCTACTTTGATGAGCTTTATAATACTGAGACGAATATTTGTGCAGCTTTGAGGTCAGCAATGTGGATGCAGCTTGGCATGCAGGTTACAGAACATGTACTTAGAACTTATAGAGCGTATATCATTATAGAGTTTGGGAAGGGGCCCTATTGGGAAGCAGCGATTTGACCTGGATCTGAACAATAATTAGGTTCCAGTGCAGAGGCTGTACCTAAACCATCTATGCTGCCATGTCAGATAAAAGGAAACAAGAAGCAAAGAAACCCTGCTCTCTGCCCCGAAGAAGATGTGCTCTGCTGTACTTACTCTGCAAGGTGGGGTAATTACAGGATATGGGGCAATTACTGGAGTTATTACTATGCGGGTGGGAGCTAGGGTTGCCACCTTTTCTGGAAAAAAATACCGGCCCTCCTATATTCTTACTGTTTTTTACTATTAATAACATTGGCATCAAACAGCATTTTTACCGGCCAGCAGGGAGGTGGGAGTATGTAGGGTAGGGGTTTTATTATATGAGGGGTTGAATTCTCCTTTAAAGTTCAGCTTTTCACGCTACTGCGCATGGGCACCCATGTGAATAAATAAAAAGCCGGAAAAGGATCCCTATGTGGTGCTTACTGGAATAACCTTGGGCCGGTGCAGTTTTCTGCTGATAGGAGCATCAGCCCGGGGTGTGAATTAAGTATAGACAACCACTTGGGAGTGCCTAAGTTTTGGCACCCCCAAGTTAAAGAGAGCCTTTTATTCTCCTTTAAATGTGTGTCTTTAAATCTGCACTACAGTGGGCAACTAATCGTGATGGGGTAACATAAACGCCACTTCGGCTTTATCGAATAGCCAGAGTTCCCTCATGAGGCAACCTTGGGATACTTCGAAAAGCCAAAAAAAACAGGCATGTTTTGTCACCCATGGCAGAGCAGATTTATCGCAGGCAACAAAACGTCCAGGACCCTAAAGGTGGCCATACACGGATAGATCCGCTCGTTTGGCGATGTCGCCAAACGAGCGGATCTCCCTCCGATATGCCCACCTTGAGGTGGGCAATATCGGGCAGATCCGATCGTGGGCCCTAGGGCCCAACGATCGGATCCTAGCATTCACAAACGGACGGTCGGATCGCGGGACCGCATCAACTAACAGATGCGGCCGCGATCCGACGGGGTTTTTAAACCCATCCGATCGAGATCTGGCCGACTTTCGGCCAGATCTCGATCGGGGAAGCCCGTCGGGGGCCCCCATACACGGGCCAATAAGCTGCCGACACGGTCTGTCGGCAGCTTTTATCGGCCCGTGTATGGCCACCTTAAGTCTATACAAGAGCTAATCAGATTGTCACATAGTCTTTTGCCCAGTGAGTAGTTACCAGTCTATTTTCTTGATAATATCACAATTGTGAGTGTTCTTTGTGTCTTCACAATGAAATTACCAAGATATATGTCTGGTTCTACTCATACTTATAACTGCAAATAGAAAAAAAGCTTTGCTATGACATTGAACCACTTAATGTATATCAGAGAAACCCAAATTTAAACCAGAGAATGTCTTCCTTTTTGTCTTTTAAAAATAACCCATTCCAGGCAGGTCCCGCACTTATTCAGACTAATGCAAACAAACACCAAAAAAATTAAAATGAAATCATTTCCTGTTTTATTTTCAACATGTGTTTCTGATGTATATATATATACCGGAACAGTATACTCCTCTGAGCCTATAGCCATAACCCACTGTGGGAATTCCCACCACAACTCAGAGTAGTGATACGGCACTATTGGCTGTGCTTGTTAAAGACCATTTTAATATGATATTGATTAGTTTCTCATATTTCAGCCTTTCCGAGATTCGGCTTTCCCTCTAGAATGTGTCCCCCCCTATTATTTTTTCATTGTTATATATTTCAAAATACATGGACATCTGTCCATTAATATTCTATATTAAATAGGAAAACATTTTATTTATATCTAATATAAACTTATAACTACTAAACAAGGAACAGAAAAATGTCTACAGTAGTCACAACATGGGTGATTTTTTTCATTAGTTTTCCATCAGAAAAATGAACTGCTCACAATATCTGAAATTCCTCCTGTTGTTCTATGGAAGAGGATGGCTTAAAATGGAACCAATGGTTTATTTATTTTATAATTTATGGGTTTAAGAGAAGAGAGATTTTCTATTCCCACTGAGCAGAACATCTTCCAGCATGGTGTAAATTTGTAGATCATGCAGAAACCTCGTTAGAGCTTTATATCTACAGCATGGGATTTCAGAGGCATTTTCCAGACATGTTCCATTCAAACAACAGCTGACACAAAGACTGTAAATGGAATGCCAGATGGACAAAAAGAGCTACATGACTGTCAGGGTTTCCTGAATAAACATATATCATAGTCTTTCAATTTTTAGCCCATAGAGGCACATACAAATACAATCCAGACCACATATGGCAGCAGTGAGCCAATGATGCAGAAAGCTCCATTTCTAGAAGGTCTACAAAGTTGGCTCATGAAGCCTGTTGCAAGACACTATAATATTGTGTTCAGTCTGCATTCCTGTAATTTTTAGCTCATTGGCTCCATCTTGACACCACTGATACTAAAGCATGCTCCAGTTGTACCAATCATTCTACCAGGGTGCATTTACTGCTTCATTTCTGGGAGCACCACTCCCCCATTGTTAGAGAAGCACCTTTAAAATTAGATGGTTGTGTCATACTGGTGACAAAGCTGGCTCAAGTAGTCTTTGTCTAAGCCCTTCAGTGTTAGATCTCTTGGAAATCAACCTTTGGCCTGTGTTGGAGCATTACACATATTGTATTGCATGTTGTATTATATGTAGGAAAAGGAAATAAAAATATTTACGGTTATGGAAATGTTTTATCTACATTAACTTTGAGAAGCCATTATCAAGGACCTAAATGTTAATTAAAGGGGACCCGTCACCCAAACAAAATTATTCCATATTCTATTTTATCATGTTAGTCAAGCAAAATGAACTTTAATTACACTGTATAAATTATTTGAATATTGTTTCCATCAGTCTGGGAACTCATAATTATAGCAACCAGGAAGAAGCCATTTTGTGGACACTGTTATTAAGGAAAGTCTTGTATCATCTCAGAATCTTGTTTGTGCACCAGAGGACAGGGACCCAATGTCCATCCCCATGCCCTGGTTACACAATTAAATCGTTAAGAGAGCTGGGGGAATGTAGGGAGAACGGTGATATCTAGGAAGTGCTGAATGGAAAGTGAAAGTAATTGCTTGCCCCACCTCTATGCCTAGGCATAGAGACGGGGTAGGCAATATTTGATTGACAGCTGATATTTTTAAACGAGTTTACTACAGCTATAAATGCTTTAATAAAAAAAAGAAATTGGATTTCATATTTAATTTAAAAAGGACTTTTATTATACAGATTTTTATGTCTGGGTGACGGGTCCACTTTAATATTAAAGATGTTTTGTCTGTGTGCTGGTAAAACACACTTTCACAAAAACAATGTAATAAATATTTATTTAAGGATCAGTGTTATGGTCTCTCATGAGTAGCCCTATACTCTTTAGCATATGTCATATTCCCTAAATAATAAGGACTGAAGGGTATGTCATAATCCTTTTATCATTTGAACAGGCTGGGCTCATGTATGGGTAATGTGTTGTATCTACCACACTCCTGCACTCCAGTTACCTGGCAAGGTCCCTTAGCAACAGCAACTTAACTCCAATAGATAATGTGCGTCAAAGCGGCTGGGTATAAATTAGGTCTGATTTATTGGCGTGTATGCTAGAATAAAAGGAATTCCAGATGATCCACACATGTTTGTATTTCTGACTTGGTGCAGTCCTTTCTTAGTCCACATAATTAGCCATAAATCCAAGGCCCAGGTTTTGTCCCTTCTCCAGAGAATTGAAAGTTTCCATTAGTTTGTACTCCCAAACTTTTCTTTATATATCTATTTTAAAATTGCCCTTAAAGGAGAAGGAAAGGTACCGAAGCAGTTTATTTTCAATAGATTAGCCACAATAGTGCAAGCTATAAAATTATTTATTCTGTAGAATGCTTTACCATACTTGAGTAAACAGCTCTAGAAGCTCTCTGTTTGTTCAGGATATCAGCTGCCAAATTCACTGGGTGTGACATCACATCTGGACTGAGTTTCCCTGCTCAGTCATAGGTCTCGGCTCAGATTTCAGCAGGGTGGGGAGGAGGGAGGAAGAGAGAAGCAAACTGAGCATGATCAAGCCCTAGCCCTGGAGGTTTATGCTGAAAACAGGAAGTCTGATTCAGAAGCCCATGTGTACACAATAGAAGGAAAGAAATGCAGTGTTTCTTTTGACAGAGGACTCAGAGCAGCATTACTTTGAGGGTTTAGATAGTATGCAAAGACAGTTTTATGATAGATGTAAAAAATAGTTTTATTTCTGGTGTCAGTATCTCTTTAACACCACATTGGAAGAAGAACAGTTGTAGTGACAATGGATGCTGTATTCCTCTAATGTGTCCGGAATTGGTATTTTGTCTGAAGTCAGGTTTGTGTGGGCAGGTATTACATTGTTTTTTGCCGCAGGGGTATGTTCCATTTTTAGTGGGGTGCACTTTTTGTTATTAGTGATTTTAGGTTGGGAGGTCTGAATTCTAGGAATGGCGGGTCTGGGAATATGCTTTTGAGCTTCTTGTACTTATAAAGTGTACCTTGTAAATCTCTGGCTATTTTTGTGAGGGTTCTTAGTTGTGGATTGTATGTGACCACTAAGGGAACCAGATTTATTTCAGGTTTTTTGTTTATACTGTAGAAAGTGACTTCTAGGAATCCTGGTGGCTGCATGATTGAATTGATTTACAATCATGGGGTTTTAGCCCCTGTTGATGAAGTCTGCTTTGAGTGCTTTGAGGTGGTGGTTCCTTTCAGTAGTGCCCAAACATATATGATTGTATTGTAAAGCCTGGCTGTAGATTATGAGATTAGAGTGGTCAGGGTGAAAGCTGTCATACATTAGATATGAGGGTTTGTCCGTTGGCTTTCGATACATGGTGGTTTGAATAGTATTTTCCCTGTTGTTTTCAGAAACTGGATGTGAGTGGGGGAGTAGCTCAGTTTCAAATTGATAGTTGGATGAAAATCTTGAAACTGTTTGCGAAACTGAATAAATTCTTGTGCAGTATCTGTCCAGATTATGAATATGTCATCTATATAGCGGAGCTATCTCAAAGGCTTGGTGTTGCAGGTGGAGAGCAAGTCCTTTTCTAGTTTTGCCATGAAGAGGTTGACATATTTAGTTAGTCAATAAAGAAATCACCTTTATGCCACTTTTGTTATTTTACTGGCTAACACGGTACAGCAACTTTACCTGCGATAGATATGGACTGGAAACACTGCTTCTAAATACCCCCTTCCAGCATCTAGGGGGTGTACCATTGTGGGTGAAACCTAAATGTACTAGTATTTAGCACATCAACTTTTTATTGGGTAGGACAGTGTTTGGGTTGATAGCAGCTGTATTCAGTTACTGTATAATTAAGCATGGTAATGGATACAGGTATGGGATCCATTTTCTGGAAACTCATTATCCAGAAAGTTCCAAATTATAGGAAGACCATTTCCCATAGACTCCATTTAAATCAAATAATTCAGATTTTTAAAAACAGTCTTTTTAAAAAATCTCTGTAATAACAAAACAGTAGCTTGTACTTGATCCCAACTAAGATATAATTAATCCTTATTGGAGGCAAAACCAGCCTATTGGGTTTATTTAATATTTTACATTATTTTTTTAGTAGACTTAAGCTACAGTGATGAGTGAATAAATTCGCCTGGCGCAAATTCGCTGTGAACTTCTGCGTTTCGCCACTGGTGAATATATTCCCGAAACTCCTGCGAAAATTAGCCGGCCTCAGTTAATTTTGGACTAAAAAGTAGATTGCGTCAAAAACGCCACACATCAACACTATTAGGATGCCCATTTACTTTAACTACATCGTCAAAATTTACACGGTCAATTTTCGAATTTCGTTAACTTTTCGCTGTTTCTGCAAAGCGAAACAAGAGAAATTCGCCCATCACTAATGGTGATCCAAATGACAGAAATACTCCTTACTAGTATACCCCCAGGTTCTGAAATACCCCTTACTAGGATACCCTAGGTCCTGAGCATTCAGAATAATGGGACCCATACCTGTATCTGTTTTCCATCTCATAATTATATATTTGTTTCTTCTGGTGATTTTGCCTGCCAGATATTTGGAAGAGTGAAGAATGTAAAATAATGAAGGATAATATAATATACATAGTATGTCCCTTGAAATTAGCAGACCCCCTTCTCCATCAAGTTGACATCATTTCACTTGACAAATCTTTCCATTTGCTCAGCACATGCCGCCACACACACATGAAGAAATACAGAGCTGTAAAATGGATTGTAATGTACTGAGATGGCTGGGGAATCCTGACAAAACACAAATGATGATGACAAGTGTGAGTGAAAGGGAGTCATTTAGGGGATTACACTGATGATTGACTTTTAGCAGGGAGAGTGTTGTGTAACTAAGCACAGTTCCAATGAGGTGCAACGAAGCAAGCAGTGATTTTGTATGTCTGTGCTGTTGATCCGTCTTTGCATAGAGTATGCTGCAAACAATGAAGGAATTCTGGGCATTCATTTTAGAAAACATAATGTTTATATCATTAAAATCATTCCAGATCAATTAAAGAGTGATTATAGGAATACACCTAGGGGCACATTTACCTAGGGTCGAATATCGAGGGTTAATTAACCCTTGATATTCGACCGTCGAAGTAAAATCCTTCGACTTCGAGTATTTTGCGATATTCCTACGATCGAACGATCGTAGGAATAATCGTTCGATCGAAGGAATAATCATCGATCGAAGTATATTCCTTCGATCGGGAAATTGTTAGGAAGCCTATGGGGACCTTCCCAATAGGCTAACATTGGCCTCGGTAGGTTTTAGGTGGCGAACTAGGGGGTCGAAGAAATTTTTAAAGAGACAGTAATTCGCCTATTGAATAGTCGAACGATTTTTAGTTCGAATCGTTCGATTCGAAGTCGAAGGTCGTAGTCGAAGGTCGAAGTAGCCCATTTGATGGTCAAAGTAGCCATATTCGAGATTCGAACTATTTTTCCTCTATTCCTTCACTCGAACTAAGTAAATGGGCCCCCTAATGTGCGTCTGTGAATCCTCTGTAAAAGCACTTTTGGAATGTTAGCCCATGTGCCTACTATTGGGTTGTCTGTACATCCATTAAATACTAAATTCATAGAATAGCCACTTGCTGCATGGCTAGTCAACAATTCATTCAGAGGTGTGCTGCAGATTCCAATGGTTTCTGTTCAGCTATGCAGCGTGTATCCACTTTCACATGTTTCCAAATCATCCATTTCATTAAGGTTGTGTATGAAACATACCTACCGGCAGTAATAAGTGATGAGAAGAAAGTGAAAGCTCAAAAATGCTTTAAAGGACAAGGAACGTGTAAATGATATGGTGCTGGTAAACAATTAACCCATCCCTGTCTTCTGAAATGCCAATAGTATTTCCTTTAAACACCAATTAAAGGAAGATTAACTCAAAGTTATTGGTCCACATGAAGAACATGTTGCTGCCATCTATAACAGGCTCTGACTTCTCAAATGTGAAGGGCAAAATTCTTCATCATCTTTTCCGAACCAAAACACACTTGCAAACCAAAATCAGCAATTTTAGAAGCTTAAATGTAGAAACATATATTAGGCTTTTTGTCCTTTAAAAAACTATGAATTTGAACAGGTTTTATCAGAAAATCAGTGATTATTATCTTGCAGTGGTTCTAAACATAGATAAGGGTTCATAGATGGGAGAGGGATTTTTGACTGGCTGCAGATGGGTGGGAACTGTTTCATCTAAAATGTCCCAAAGGAGAAAGAGTGTGTCTGACAGTGACAGCAGCTGCTTTTTGCACAAAAATAGGGTTGTTTTGCCAAAGCCTCACATTTTTTAATGCCACCAAAGCAAAGTATGGGAAGCCAAACGTTAGGCCAGATTCAATTCAGGGAGGTTTAACACATAAAAAGTCATGGACGAGATTCAATTTGAGATGCAATTCAATTCAGAAAAACGTATCTCACGGTTTATCACGAAAAAACTCTATTGAAGTCTACGGGGAAAAAAAGGAACTGAATTTGGAGAAAAGTTTTCCTCCTCAAATAGCATCTTGTTCATGAGTTTTCACATGATAAACCTTGAGATAACTTTTTCTCACTGAATTGAATCTGGCCCTATATGTGAAGACCTACTGAGTTTTATATGGGTTCTCAGAGAACTATCCTGACGGATGCTTAATAAAGACCCAGTCTGTTCCAAGGGCAGAGTCTGCATCTTGTAGACTGAGATCATCTGGCAGAACTGTCTTGCCCCTTTCGCATTAATCTAACTACTGGGGATATCATGGCAATCGCAGAGGGACCCACTGATCAAATCACAGCATGGCCTCATTCATTTCTAGGTTTACATCAGAATTCAGTTGTGCTTGTGCAGGGGCTTAATATAGGTCTGAATGTTTGGTGACAACAACTGTATTGATTGACCTCTTTGCTCCATTTGGGGACAATTGTAGCTGCATATTTCTTTTCTTGAGGTTGCATAACAGGCGTTGGCGTATTTTTATTTTTCAGTTGGAATGCAAACATTTTTCTGGCTCCAAAAAAAAGAAAAGTGGTTTGTTATGAAGACGTCATTCCTAATCTAAGAGATATCCAACAAAGAAAATATGCTTGGAAGTGCAGAGTAAATGTTTTCTCAGTGCCTTTTATCTGAATTCGGCATAATGGTGGCGATGTAAATGAGTCTGATCAAGATACTGAAAAAGAGCATGCCCCTCTGCACATATGTATGGCTTCAAAGACAGGCAAGTAGGGTCCAGCATGATGCAGTCTAATGTTAAACACTAGCACCAAAGCTATGCTAGGCTTTTCCAAGCTTATCCTACTCACTGATATCCATAAACCTCCAAGCATATTATATTACAAGACTGCGATAAGAACTTGTATTCCTGATAAATTCTTTTGATGTCTAGTTCTGCACCATAGGGGGAAATGTGAAAAGCCAAAGCAAGCTGTCACGTTTGGTATCCCACAACCCAGAGTTAACCCCTATGTCCCGGGCTCGGCTCACGCTTCAGCCTCAAACCGCCGCCTTTCACTTCGGGATGAGCCCTCCGCTACTCGGATGCCGCCAGGTCTTAAAGTGAGGGGACTAAGAGGACTACAACTCTGAGCGAGCAAGGGAACTTTACGTAAACGTATATCAAAGTCCAGAAACAGGCCAAGTCAAAACCAATCAGAACAAGGTACAGAATCGGTAAGAAGCAGAGTAGTCGAGGTCACAGGCCGGGTCAGTAACAATCTTGGTCGAAGTACAAAATCGGGATCCAGAAAGCGTAGTCAGAGGATAAGCCAAAGGGTCAGGGCAGGCAGAGATCAATTATAGGAGTCAGGACTAGCCGGAAGGACAGGAATAATCAAGCAGAATCGCACCCAGGAACAGAAAAACTAGAACCTACGTTGGGCAATGCACACACTGTGCATTGCCTTTTTATTTTAAATTTTGGCGCCATTGCGTCCGTCGCAATGACGCCAGCGCGTCTGCGCCGTGACGTCAGCGCGCCTGCGCGAACGCGCCTGCGCCTTTAAGACCGGCGCATGCGCGCCGCGCGCTCCCTAAGGAGCCGGCGCCTGAGGCCTAGAAGCGGCGGCTGCCGCTCGGCGCGGCGGGCGTCCCCTACGAACAAGAGGTAAGTTTGTTACATTACCCCCCCTCCAGAGGGGGCCACTGGACCCCTAGGTTTGTTGGGAAACCTAGAGTGGAACTGCCTCACCAAGCGATCAGCCCTAACATCCGAGGCAGGAACCCAAGACCTTTCCTCGGGACCATAACCCTTCCAGTGAACCAGATATTGTAGTTTACCTTTAGAGATACGAGAATCAACCAACTTGTGAACTAAATATTCAGATTGCCCCTCAACAGAAACAGGAGGAGGAGGAGAAGTCTGACGTACCACTCTAGCAGGTTTTAAAAGGGAGACATGAAAGGAATTAAAAATCTTGAGTTCGGGAGGAAGATTTAACCTGAAAGTACAAGGGTTAATAATCTTCGATACAGAAAATGGACCAATAAATTTGGGACCCAGTTTGGCCGAAGGGACTTTCAAAGAAATATTCTTAGAGGACAGCCAAACTTGATCACCAACCTGATATTCGGGAGACTCTCTTCGCTGTTTATCAGAAGCCCTCTTCTGAGCAGCTACTGCAGAAGATAAAGACTTCTGAACCTCCTGCCAAACCTTAGAAAAGTCCTCAGTAATAGAATTGACGGCAGGAAGGTCACAAGAATCAGAAAACGAAAAAACCCTGGGATGGAGACCAAAAACAGTGAAAAAAGGAGACCTGCCAGTGGAGGAGTGAATGGCATTATTATAGGCAAATTCGGTCCACGGAAGAAAATTAACCCAAAGTGACTGATTGCAGGAGACATAACATCTCAGATACTGTTCCAGGGTCTGATTTGTCCTCTCAGTCTGACCGTTAGTCTGTGGATGGTATGCGGAAGAGAAAGACAAATCAGTACCCATTAAAGAACAAAAGGCCCGCCAGAATTTGGACACAAATTGAACCCCCTATCAGACACAATATTAAGAGGAGCCCCGTGAAACTTGAAAATATGGACAATGAAAAGTTCAGCAAGGGTCTTGGCAGATGGAAGGGTGGGGAGAGGGATAAAATGGGACATTTTACTAAAACGATCCACTACTACCCAGATGACCGTATGACCCTTAGAAGGAGGTAATTCCACAATGAAATCCATAGATATATGAGTCCAAGGTTTCTCGGGAATAGGAAGTGACTGCAGCAAACCCTGAGGTAAAGATCTAGAAGGCTTAGAACGTTGGCAAATTGGACATGAATCAATATATTTGGCAACGTCTTGTCTTAGGGTCGGCCACCAGAGAGTACGAGACAATAATTCACAAGTCTTCACACAACCCAGATGACCAGCCACTTTGGAATCATGGGACTCGTGAAAGACAGCTTCACGTAAATTACTCGGAACAAATAACTTGCCCACAGGAATATTAGGAGGAGAATCTACCTGAGCATTAGACAAAGAAGTAAAGAGATCCGGACTCAGGGCTGCCACAATCACCTCCTTCGGAACAATAGGGACTGGCCCCAAATTCTCCCTAGGTTTGGAGACAAAACTTCTAGAAAGGGCATCTGCTTTTACATTCTTATCTGCTGGCCTGTAGGAGATGAGAAAATTAAACCGTGAGAAAAATAATGACCACCTGGCTTGCCGAGGATTTAACCGTCTAGCAGATTCAATGTATAATAGGTTTTTATGGTCAGTGAACACAGAAACAGTATGTTTGGCACCCTCAAGGAGATGTCTCCATTCCTCGAATGCTAATTTAATGGCCAATAATTCCCTGTTGCCAATATCATAATTGACCTCTGCTGAAGAGAATTTCTTTGAAAAAAAAGCACAAGGATGCATCTTACCGGAGACAGGATGTCGCTGAGACAACACAGCACCAGCACCGATCTCGGATGCATCTACCTCAACAATAAAAGGTAAGGAAGAGTCAGGGTGCCGGAGAACTGGGGCAGAAATAAAGGCTTCTTTCAAAAGATGAAAAGCCTCAACCGCTTCAGCAGGCCAAATACTTGGGTCAACCCCTTTCTTAGTTAAGGCAGTAATCGGAGCCACCAACTTAGAAAAATTTAAAATAAATTGTCTGTAGTAATTAGCGAATCCTAAAACCTCTGGACTGCTTTCAATGAAAGAGGTTGTGCCCACTGCTGAATTGCTTGGACCTTAGCGGGCTCCATCTCAAGACCTGTTTGAGAAATAATGTATCCAAGGAAAGGTACAGCAGAAACCTCAAATAAACATTTTTCAAGTTTTGCATACAAATGATTTTGCCTTAACCTAGATAAAACCTCACGAACATGGGCCCGATGAGAAAATAAATTTGAAGAAAAAATGAGAATGTCGTCTAGATATACCACGACAAAACGGCCCAAAAGATCACGGAAGATATCATTGACTAGTTCTTGAAAGACAGCGGGGGCATTGCATAAGCCAAAGGGCATAACCAGGTATTCATAATGCCCATCCCGGGTATTAAAAGCTGTCTTCCACTCATCCCCTCCCTTATCCTGATTAGATTATAGGCGCCCCTTAAATCTAACTTGGAAAAAATAACAGCTCCCTTTACTCGATCAAACAGTTCGGAGATTAAAGGGAGAGGATAACGATTCTTGACCGTGATCTTGTTTAACCCTCTATAATCGATACAGGGTCTAAGGCTCCCATCCTTCTTTTTGACAAAGAAAAACCCGCCCCCGCAGGAGAGGAAGAAGGTCTAATGAACCCCCGCTCCAAATTCTCTTTAATATATTCCTCCATGGCCAAGGACTCGGGAAGAGAAAGTGGATATGTCCTACCCTTGGGGGGAGAAGACCCAGACAATAATTCAATGGCACAGTCGTAAGGTCTATGGGGGGGTAAGAGACTCAGCTGCTTTTTTACAAAAAACATCAGAAAAGGCAGCATAACAGGGAGGGAGACCTTTTAAAGAAGTTGCAGCCAGAGTTTGACCAACCTTAATACAAGAATGTTCACAAGCAGGGCTCCAATTCAAAATTTTACCAGAGGGCCAATCAACCTGGGGATTGTGACTTTGTAACCAGGGAAGGCCTAAAATGATTGGAGTCTGAGGGCACTCGGTAATGAAAAAAGAAAGGGATTCGAAATGATCAGACATGGACATACGGATGACCTTAGATTTGGTAGAAACTAACCCAGAACCCAAAGATCTACCATCAATGGCAGACAACCTGAATGATGGAACCTGTGGTTCGCAAGGGACACCATGTTCTTTAATAAACCCAAGATCCAAAAAATTACCCGCAGCCCCCGAATCCAAAAAAGCAGAGCTCTGCACACAACCACTGTCCCAATTCAAACGGACCGGAATTAAAATTTGAGAAGATTGGGGAGTAGAAACGACATCACCCAAGCAAGACTCCCCAGACCTGCTTAGGCTCTGTCGTTTCCCGGCCTTTTGGGACAGGTGTTGCGAAAATGCCCTTTATCCCCACAATACAGACATAACCCATTACTCCTCCTACGGACCCTCTCAGCAGAAGAAAGACGAGTAGAACCAATCTGCATAGGTTCTTCAAAGGGTTGAGGAAAAACTTGCGGGATATTGGAAACATTTACAGAAAGAGGTGAGATATTGGCAACCTGTTCCTCCTGAAGTCTCTCTCTATGCCTACGATCAATCTGAACAGCCAAATGCATAAGAGAATCCAGGGAGGACTGTGTAGGAAAATTGACAAGACTATCTTTGATAGCTGCGGCCAGACCAACCCTAAATTGGCTCATGAGAGCAGTATCATTCCAGCCCGTCTCTACAGCCCACCGCCGAAACTCAGTACAATAATCCTCTGCCCGCCTCTTGTCTTGTTTAAGAGCACGTATGGCTGCGTCGGCAGAGGCGGCACGATCAGGATCATCGTAAATTACGGCCATGGCTTTAAAGAAAGCTTCAAGAGAGAGACGGGCTGGATCCCTCTGGGACAGACTAAATGCCCAAAGCTGAGCATCGCCCTGTAACAAGGTAACTACAAAATTTACCCTAGATTCCTCGGTGGGGAAAGAATAAGGTAAAAAACTGAAATGTAGCTTACAGGCTTCTTGAAACGTAAAAAACTTACTACGATCCCCGGTAAACTTCTCAGGAAAAGGAACCTTGGGCTCATGGAAGGAACTACCTGTAGGTGAAGGTAGAGAAGAGCTTGCCTGAGGAGTTGCAGTACTCGGACCAGGAACAGGCTGTTGCTGCATCATATCAAGCCTGGAAGAAAGACCGTGAAGACATTGGACAATATAATCTTGCTTGTCTTCTTGTTCTCCAAGCCTCTGCAGAAGATTTGCCAGGATTGCGTCCGAAGGAGTGGTGGAAGCAGTAACGTCAGCTGGCTCCATCTTCTTAGTCTTTTTAGGGCCCAACGTAATGTCACGTTTGGTATCCCACAACCCAGAGTTAACCCCTATGTCCCGGGCTCGGCTCACGCTTCAGCCTCAAACCGCCGCCTTTCACTTCGGGATGAGCCCTCCGCTACTCGGATGCCGCCAGGTCTTAAAGTGAGGGGACTAAGAGGACTACAACTCTGAGCGAGCAAGGGAACTTTACGTAAACGTATATCAAAGTCCAGAAACAGGCCAAGTCAAAACCAATCAGAACAAGGTACAGAATCGGTAAGAAGCAGAGTAGTCGAGGTCACAGGCCGGGTCAGTAACAATCTTGGTCGAAGTACAAAATCGGGATCCAGAAAGCGTAGTCAGAGGATAAGCCAAAGGGTCAGGGCAGGCAGAGATCAATTATAGGAGTCAGGACTAGCCGGAAGGACAGGAATAATCAAGCAGAATCGCACCCAGGAACAGAAAAACTAGAACCTACGTTGGGCAATGCACACACTGTGCATTGCCTTTTTATTTTAAATTTTGGCGCCATTGCGTCCGTCGCAATGACGCCAGCGCGTCTGCGCCGTGACGTCAGCGCGCCTGCGCGAACGCGCCTGCGCCTTTAAGACCGGCGCATGCGCGCCGCGCGCTCCCTAAGGAGCCGGCGCCTGAGGCCTAGAAGCGGCGGCTGCCGCTCGGCGCGGCGGGCGTCCCCTACGAACAAGAGGTAAGTTTGTTACACAAGCAAGGAAATATTGTTTATGTTAATGTTTCCAAAGAAATCTATAAACGATGAGCATTTTACAAAACCTCTGGTGGAAATAAAACAGTTGGTCTGCAAGTATATTATCCCTAGGAGTCTCTAGATGAATCTATAAATACCAGAACTTCCTCATCAACATGGCAAAAGGTCACCAAATCTAAAAATGTGGTTCTGCATAAAATGGCAAATGATTAAGTCCACGTGAGGGGTCATTTACTTACCACACTGCCCAAAAAGATCCCTGTAGTCCTTTGCACTAAAAATCCTATTCTTTAAAGGAGAAGGAAACCCCCGGTACGGCTCTACTGCGCATGCGCCGAATGTCACGAAGTGAAATCGGAAAACTTCGTGACATTCGGCGCATGCGCAGTAGAGCCGTACCGTACCTATTCCTACTGTGCATGCGCCAGAAAACGCCGATCAGAGCAGGAAGAAGACGCGCGTGGGAGAAGATGGCGACTGCGTACTCCGTGGACAGGACCTGCGCAGAGGGGTGAGTAAAAAGTTAGGGGCATTTGCCCAGGGGGACAGGTAGGCCAGGGGGGAGGAGGGAGGGGGGCAGCACAGGGGAGGGGGGGAGGGGTTTAGCGCCCTGGGGGTTTCCTTCTCCTTTAAAGGGATCCTGTCATCGGAAAACATGTTTTTTTTCAAAACGCATCAGTTAATAGTGCTACTCCAGCAGAATTCTGCAAACAAATTTTTTTTATATTCAATTTTGAAATCTGACATGGGGCTAGACATTTTGTCAATTTCCCAGCTGCCCCATGTCATGTGACTTGTGCCTGCACTTTAGGAGAGAAATGCTTTCTGGCAGGCTGCTGTTTTTCCTTCTCAATGTAACTGAATGTGTCTCAGTGGGACATGGATTTTTACTATTGAGTGCTGTTCTTAGATCTACCAGGCAGCTGTTATCTTGTGTTAGTGAGCTGCTATCTGGTTACCTTCCCATTGTTCTTTTGTTTGGCTGCAGTACAGCAGTAAAGAGTGATTGAAGTTTATCAGAGCACAAGTCACATGACTTGGGGCAGCTGGGAAATTGACAAAATGTCTAGCCCCATGTCAGATTTCAAAATTGAATATAAAAAAATCTGTTTGCTCTTTTGAGAAATGGATTTCAGTGCAGAATTCTGCTGGAGCAGCACTATGAACTGATTAATTTTGAAAAATGTTTTTCCCCATGACAGTATCCCTAAAGACCTGATTATACAGAAACATGGCTAATAGCACATAATGTCCTATAGCTAACGGCCCAGGGTGCATATTGATCAAACACCACTCTCTGTCTTATGCACATCTTGTCATCAATGAACCTCTTCCCAGACATGCCCAACGTTATACTAGTTTTCCACATTTTGCTAATATAGCATGGACAATTTGTAAAATATATCTTTATTAGCATTATTAAAATAGAGTTCCCACCCACCCCAGGCTTTCCAAAATATCATTGCTATTCACCATAAGTCCTGATGGGTCCTGAGGCAATGAGACTTGCATATCTCAGCAACGGTAGTGCCATTGTACCACCACATTCACAGTATGGCTGGAGAGGTCAGAGTTAGAACGTCATTTTAGGGTTGGGTATCTCTGTACCATTTAATGCTCTTGGTTACTGTTCCAATGAACATACCATTAATACTGGGTCACTGTGGTATTTTATGATGATTTAGCTCTGAAATAATCTGTATCATTTTTTGCTGAGCGTAACTGTACCATTTTATGGTGCAGATTGGACAGAATTTAATACTGTATTATATGTAAATAAAAGCATAATATTTTCAGGAACCAGAGACTATGGGCCACCAGGGGTTCTTGGCCCTTTTAAAGGTTTATTGACCAACGAGGAAGCTGAGCTGGGAAACAGGCAGGACCATAGAGTCCAAAGACAGGGTACGCAACGTACAAGCAGAAGTCTGGGATAATTTTTCACTAGGAGTAAATCCGTGTGATACTTGACAGTGCTGAGAGATAGAGTGCTAGTACTTCCATTTTCATCTCCAACATGCACAAATCATTTTCAGAACTGTCTGATTAGAGAAGCGTAATATAGTATAATAGTACAAGGTGTGTCTCAAGTGGCAGACCCAGTGTTGTCACAGTGACATCATTGAACCTGTGCTATGACATCGCCATGGTGCACCAAGCCAGAACTACCAGATTAAAAATAAAAGGGCTTTGTAAACAAGGATTTACCACTATCGCAGGTCTCACTCATTCAGTTCCTTAGTGTACACTATATAATCTGAATATTCCAATTGCTACCAACCCTGACCTCTGTATGAAATGTTACTACAAATCTGCTTAACCTATGTGACACCATTGGACTATGGCCTGTTGCTTACTTCCTAGTGTCAGCCTCATCCTTATTCCCTACTTCCTGGTCTCGATGATCTTGTGGCCCTGACAATTATTTAGTTTTTTTGATCTAGTGTATGCATCAGGAACCCACATTAAGAAGCTGAGTTAGTGGTGATGCAATTGGCTTCTTTTTTTTTTGGGTTGCTTTCATTTAAACGAGTAAGTGAACTGGACTGGCAGAGGAAAAGACACATTCCCATACGAGTTAGATGCCTTCAATCACTTTCCTCCTTTTTAAATTTCAATGGCTGTTTGAATTTTCAGCCAATTTTTACAGCATGACCTGTTGCTTTTTTTCTGTGATCAGTTTATCATGCTGACCATAGATTTGTTCTGTAAGTGCTACTGCCATTATGCACTGATAGCTGATGTATGTTTGATGTTCTCAGAATCTTGTCTATCATTTTTCTACAGCCAGTCTAAACAAGGCAGCATGTAACTTCTCACAACCTTCCAGCTAACAAGGGGGAGCTTACATGGAGGATTGATATATACATTTCTTTTACATTACGAAAAGCAGATTTCAAGGGTGCATAAGAAAAAAAATGTTAGAATATAAGATGAACATATAAAATATAGTTTTTATGGTTTCATCACTTGATGCTAGAAGATGCTATCCAGCTGTTCTTTAGCACTGATAAGATCCAGATCATTTTCATCTCAGTGTTCAAACAAAACCTACCTTAATAACTAAACACTTTCTAACATGGCAAACTCTTGCAGGTTTTAAACCAACCTAATTAAACAGGAAATTTGCCCAAATAATGAAGAAATCTTACAGAACTTTGGACACTCTCCAACTTGCCTCATTATCTATGACCCTGCGAGTTACAGATTATCTTCAGGCCCGGATTTGTGGTGAGGCAACATAGGCCCAGGCCTAGGGCGGAAAAAATTAGGGGCAGCATGCCGCCCAGCCGCATTATGGGGACCCTTGAGTCCCCATTCAATAGCGCCGTTTACCAGAGTGTGGGCGGGCGATAGGACCGCGTGGCCGCCTGATCGGACCACGCGGCCTAGGGGTGCCCGCCAGAGAAATCCAGGCTTGATTATCTTGAGTACTTATGGCCACCCATTACCTGGACACAGGCACAAAGATCCGATTGTACGAATCAGCATACGATCGGACTTCCCCATCTCCCGACCTGCCACTAACCATTCACATCAAATAAAGTAGAAAAGAACAGATCAGCCGTAGGAAAGTTATGTCCGACAAAAGCTAGTGACAGTCTCACTCTCAAAATCATAAGATCGTCGAATCCTCGATTCGTACGATCAGACCTTTGCGTCTATGGCCAGCTTTAGTCACCCTGGTAAGATGTACAATTTAATTGGGAGACTGTGAAAACTGAAACAAAAACATTGCATTATACTAAGCATGCAATAGGAGTTGCATATATGATCTACAAATTTGACTTTGGCAGCCAAGTCAGCCCATGTCCTGATCCAAGTCTATAAGTCTATACAAAGGTTAGCCAAAGACTACAGGCAGCAATGACTAACACAGAAATGTAAAACAAAAATCCTTATAGTTATGATGTGAGTGAGGGTTGTGAGAACAGCAGTAATAAAAGGTGACTGTAAATATTTTTACAGGGAATTCCTTTCATGCTTTCTTCATTTTACAAGGCCCCTAGAACTGTACGAGCACCAGTTTAATTCAGTCTGATTATAAGATCTTTGCACCACTTATCTCTAACTCAGAGGCCGAAAACACAACAAATTCTCCCAAATAATGCACCTTAAAGGGGTTGCTCACCTTCCAAACAATTTTTTCAGTTCAGTTGTTTTCAGATTGTTCCCCCGAAATAAGTTGAACGAAATAACCGACTTTTTAGTTAAAGTTTGGCTTTTCGTTCTTCTGCGTATGCGTTGCCGCGCGAAGGAAAGAGCAAGATGGGCCGTGCAGTTTTCTGCTGATAGGAGCACCGGCCTGGGGTTTCAGATAAGTAAATGCAATCACTTGGGGGTGCCTAACATTTGGCACCCAAGCGCAGGATGCCTTTCCTTCTCCTTTAAGAGGTCCCCTTCCGCCCTAGTGCAGACAATGGTAAGTTAAGACGGCGTTTGATCTTTATTTTGTATACATTTTTATAACTTTATTTTTGTTGTGTAGCTCTCCAGTTTGAAATGTATAGTGTTTATTTAGGTCTCACTTATGCTAGCAAGCACTTCTGGATTAATAGGTGACAGAAGTACAACGTATATATATTAACAAAATCAAGCCTCAGAATGCATCTGCTTTCTTTTTGCCAAGGGTCTCTGACCCTGGCAATTAGATTTTATTTCAAATTTCAGATTTGAAGTAGGCATGGGATGGGACCGGTTATCCAGAATGCTTGGGACCTGGGGTTTTCCAGATAAGGCATCATTCATACCTTATTACTACTAGAAAATCATTTAGACATTAATTAAACCCAATAGGCTGGTTTTGCTTCCAATAAGCATTAATTATATCTTAGTTTGGATCAAGTACAAGGTACTGTTTTATTATTAAAGAGTTCAAGGTAATCATTTTTAACAATGTAAATTATTTGATTAAAATTGAGTCTATGGCAGACGGACTTCCCATAATTAGGAGCTTCCTGGATAACGGGTTTCTGGATACCAGATCCCATGTTAACTAATTTAAGGTGTTTTTTATTAATCTTAGCTCCACATATGGCTGCAATTGATTTTGCTCTCTGTAGCGAAACAGGTGCCTTCTTTGCTTCCGAACGTAACTTCTTTTTGCTTTCCTTGCCTAGGAATCTTGTTTTTTCTTTCAACAAAGCAAATACCTTGTTATTTTGCACAACGACTTTACAGACACATAGAATGGAGCCATCGGTGAAAAGTCTCTCCCACACACGGTTCTCAAAATAAAAGCAAGAGAAAGAATTTGCAGAAATTATAAACGACGGTTGGCAAAGGAGTATGACAAAAATTCAATTTGTCAGCACGTCAGATAACGTTTGTGTGGCACAGAACCTCTGAGCACCAGGCGCAGTGTTTTGATTTGCATGAAAAATAGCCTTCTGAAGCTTGATCCCATCTAGGTAATGACAGAGCCTCATACTCTGACAGAGAGCAGGAGTAATGACACTGTATATTCTGTATTTCAGCAGGCTTGAGAAAGCAGCAGTATAATGCAGCCTACCCTTAGTATGTTAGCAGGAGTCATGTTCACATGGGATGAATTTCTACATTTTTTTTCTAACAAGATGCCATAATAATTCTTTTGTTTTAAAACAGGTACAAGTCAGACGTCTGTTTACATTTCCTGCGATCCTGAGCTGAACATTACTCCAGAAGTAATGCAAGTGTTCTGTGGTTATAATGTATCTGTACAAAATCTGTTCAACATGGTTCAGCAAATTCAGAGCTGCGGAGCTGCATGTACAAAGCCATTGGTGTACAATGACTATATAAGGGTCATTTACTCCTTGCAGGACAGAGGGCAAAACATGGAGACAATCCACAATGTTTTTTGCCTATTCCCTGCTAGGGTTGCCATCAGCAGGGAGTTTCAGGGGATGGGAATGTGTGCAGGGCCGCATTTACATAGCGGGCACCTCTAAGCAGGGGCGTAACTACAGAGGAAGCATACCCTGCGGCTGCAGGGGGGCCCAGGAGGTACAGGGGGCCCCATGAGGCTCTCATTGATGAGCAATTTGAACATATATTGGTAAAAAAGGACAAACAGTGGATAAGTTGGGGGCCCTAAAATTAATTTGCTGTGGGGCCCAGCAACATCTAGTTACGCCACTGCCTCTAAGCCCGCTGCCGTTCGTCACCCCTGTCCCCTCCCCTTCATTCGTGCACATGCTCACATTTTCATCATCAGATCGGGAGCACTAGAGCTTCCAAACCAATGTGGATGTGGTTGAGCGGCATGCCGCCCCCCTAAAATCCTGTCACCCTAGGCCTGGGCCTTGGTGGCCTTTCCACAAATCCAGGCCTGAATGTGTGTGTCATGGTGCGTGGGGAGGCCCTAGACCTGGATGTTGTGTTGGGGCACCCTAAAGTAAGAGCCACAGGGGGGACAACTAAAGAAGCAGGCATCGCCAGGCCAGGGACTCCCCCAATCACAACGAAGGGGAGAGCTAAGAAGGGGATCGCGATAGAGGAGAGGGGAGGGATGAAGGGCGTCACGGAGGGGAGGGAGGAGAGTGTGATGAAGAGGAGGTAAGGGAAAGGGGAGAGCGATGGAGGGGAGGAAGGGAGGGGAGAGTGATGGAGTAGAGGGGAGGGAGAAGGGCGTCACGGAGGGGAGGGAGGAGAGTGTGATGAAGAGGAGGGAAGGAAGGTGAGAGTGATGGAGGGGAGGAAGGGAGGGGAGAGTGATGGAGGGGAGAGAAGAAGTGGAGAGAGCGACGGAGGGGAGAAAGGGAGGGTAGAGCGATGGAGGGGAGGGAGGAAGTGGAGAGTGACGGAGGGGTGACAGAGGGAAGCAAGGGGAGTAAGACTGAGGGGTGCGGACTAGAAGTAGGCAGAAGACAATTTTAGAGGTAGCTGCCCAGCACCCCTATCATTGCACCCTAGGCAGCTGCCTCTTCTGCCTACCCCTAGTTCTGGCCCTGGAAGCAGGGAACTTTAATAATTTACTGGCAATTACACTTGCCAGTAATATTTTAATTCTGGCCTCAGTCTTAGCAGGGAATACACCGGTGAATTACCAGCTGGGTGGCAACCCTAGAATAAATGCTGCTATTTTCTGCAATTGGTCTTCATTTTTTATTATTTGTGGTTTTCGAATAGTTTAGCTTTTTATTCAGCAGCTCTCCAGTTTGCAATATCAGCAGCCAGGTTGCCAAGGTTCAAATTACCGCAGCAAACATGCACTGATATAGTAAGAGACTGGAATATGAATAGGAGAGGACCTGAATAGAAACAGGAGTAATAAAAAGTAGCAATAACCATACATTTGTAGCCTTACAGAGCAAATAATTACAAATCAATAAAGAGGAAAAGAAAATGATGGCCAATGGAAAAGTTGGTTAGAATTAGTTATTCAATAACATACTAAAAGTTAACTTAAAGGTGAAGCACCCCTTTAAAGAACATATAGACTATAGTAAAACAAAGATTTATGTGGCACTGTATCACAAGCACTGGCAGAATCTATGTATATGACATCTGTGCCTGTTGGCAATGTTTCAATGCAGGAATTCTAGGAAGGGACAGTACTCTGTGTGTTAAACATGGCAAATTGCAATGATTATTTTGTCCATTGGGCTTGTTTAGTAAATGAGGCTTTTCAACAGGATTGCTCACATCCTGCAATCACCAAGGAATTAGCATTCCAGAAAACAAATAACTTCCTATTCATCCTACTTCCCCCGAATCACTATTTGGTCATGGAGTTTGACTTAAAAATGTTCTTTTATATATTTATAAATATTTTTTTTTTTTTGCGTGAACGAAGAAAATCATTTTGGGAGGACAGAAAAAAAAAACCTGGTAGCAACCATTCTGTTATAATGAATGAACTGCAACCTGTCTTCCAAGTTTTGCAAACAAATGAGAAGAGCCTGTAACTAGGGATGATATCCCAATAACAAGTCAAGTTTTTTTTATCTTTTAGTGTATAACGCTGCCAAGAGCACTGGCATTTCCTATATTTGGACCAGGTTCTCTCTGTAGAGGGACAATTATTATTATTATTTTTTATTTGTAGTCATTTGGTCTATTTTCCATTGTCAAATCCCATTTCTTTGCCGAGGTTAAATATTCAGGGGCATTTTCTTTATCTGGGAAACATATGAATGAACATAGGTAATTAATCTGAAAAACAACATAAAATATTTCAAGACGTGTGCTCAGTGTAAAAGAAGGAGAACTTTAAGGAGAAATACATGGTTGGAGATGTGTATATTTACACTTCAAGACTTACGATATGTACATGAAGCACAGAATTTCAATGTTTTAAACATATGAACACATGAATTATTCAAGCTCATAAGCAGAGGCTTGCAGCCACAGGCAATGGAGTATTATAAAGAATAAACTGTAGGGGAAAAATGAATTCCTTATATTTTGTATTTCCCTTGATGCAGATGAGTGAGCACTGCCATATTATACACATCTGTGGACTAGGACCCTTGGCAGACAAAATATATAAAAAAATTATAAATCCAGAGCAGTCCTTTCTTAAACATTTCTGGTGATCGAACTACCCGAGCGTCCAGAAAGCTGTAGTAAGGGTTGTTACCTGTCCGGATTTCATTAAGAAATTAGGAAATCTGGACAGGCCATTAATGTTAATGACATGGCCAATTGTTGATCGCCACATCATCAGTCCCGTTCCTGATGTCACCTGCTCCGCCCCCTTATGTCAATGGTCCACCCCCAACATCATCCGCCCACCCCCTGCCCCTTTTCCCGTATTGGAAAAGGTGGCAACCCTAGCTATATTTACTATGGCATCTAACGGCAGCCCCTCAGGCATTTGCCCGAATCCACAGATTGCCTGAGGGTTTTGAAAACTAAATTTATATTAGAATATAAATCTTGTTTGACAGTTCAGGGAGGTCGGAACAAATCACAGATACTTATTGCTAACCCATCCATTTCAAGGCCAACAGAGAATTGGGCATATGTGCCAGTGTTGGTCCTTACCTTTGCCATGAGTATTTTGTGCATTTTACCTTGAATGGTATCAATTTATTCAATCATTTTAAGCAAAGTACTTTCAAACTCTTGACCCACCAGAAACAGAGTTAAAAGCACGTGCTTGAGATGGAAAATGGGAAGGATATTTATATTTATTGTGTGGAAGAGCCCAGCCATATCAGCAGCTAAATATCCAGAATGAGCCAGTAGCCATATAGATTCTTCAATGGCTTGAAGAAAATTCTAGTTTCCCAGGTCTGAAAATGTCAGAGGAAGCAATGAAAGGGTAAAAAAAACAAATAAATAGAACCTTTTCCCCTAGAATGGTAAGTATGTGAGATCCCTACAGAGGCATTTCCAATGAGCAGCCAAAATCTCTGTTTATTTTTTCTATCTTTATCATTTCCTCTGTTGGGATAAATCTGTGGTTTTTTTGCAATTCACCCAAAGCTATATGAATTTGCTCATGGAGAATTTCACTAACGTATGTGAACATCTGCTTGTAACCGCTTTCTTCCCTTTCCTGAATCCCATGTAGCTTAGGCTTTACATTGCTAAATATTTTGGCACTTCCGTCTGGTGATGTTGTATATATATATAATTATTTTATTTTTCCTTAATAAACTGTAATTTTGTTAGCAGGAAAAAATCCTTTTATGTAGGACGCAGTTATGTCGAATTTATATGAACACTCATTTAAACATTTGTTTATAAATGAACACTACAGACCCAACATTGTTCCATTACCCTTTAATATGCCTTCTGCAAACTGAATTATGCCAGTGACAGTTGAACTATGCTGACCATATGGACAGGCTGCCAAGGCCGTTTAAAGGTCAATATAACTTTATACTTTATATATGCACAGAGGAAGAGGACCTCTATCACCAGAGTTTCTCAATACTCCATTCTGTAGGATATGAGGATCACATATTTGATCCTGTTGGTACAAAAAGAGGTGTTGGATTAATTATATGAGAAAACCTAAAACCCATAGGAGCATACGTTTGACATGCTCTTCTGCCCCTTTCCATTTGGGGGAAGTTCTCAGGTACTAGACTTTGGCAGCTGCCGCTAGGTTTTATAGCACGGCATTCACAGAGTGACCACAAGGACATGGATGCTTAAAATACTCTAAGAAACTGTAGTTGAGAATGGAATTGAATAGTATTAACAACAACATGGTCAAAGTACATGCCAAGATGTGGATTGTGGAGAGGACAAACCATGCTGGTGGTCTAAACCAGTAATCCAAACCCCAATACAGAAAGACTAATATGAATGACAGGGTGAGGAAAAGGTGCAGGACCATGCTAGAACACAAGACAGAACAAGCTCCCCAATGAAGGTACAGGAGTAAAACAAGGACCAGGACAGTTATCAGGAACACGCAGAATGAGACCTATCCCAGGAAAGAGTTTGGGACCAAGGTTTATAAAGGCCTATGGTTTATATTTGCAGGTACTGATGGGAGAATGAATTAAGCCTTTTGTGGTCTAACTGTGACAAAGGCCTTATTAAGTAATTTTACTGGTTTCAGGAGATTCCATGGCTATTATTAGGCAAGTACACAATACTTTCAGTTTAGCAGGAACAGTAAGTCCACTAATTTACAACTTTTTAATTTTGTACAAATAAATTATGACAACAAACTTGGAATTTTCTATTTTCCTTTGGTCAGTCAAAATTGCACTGTAAAATGCTAAAAAACCAAATCACAGATTTTCAGGCTGCTTGTTAGAAAGGGCTGTGAATGTGTTACACTAAAACACCCATGAGCTAAAAATAGTGAGTTGTATATAGAACACACATAGCTTTCATTCTTTTTGTCTTTCTCTCTTTTTTTTTTTTTGGATCATAGTTGATGGAAAATCATAAATAGGTTTAATGCAATTATCCCAACTACATAATTCCTTGTGATCTGAAGGAACGACGTTCATGAGAGGGGAGTATGGACAGACTAACTGCTATACATGCTGACTTTATTGAAGTACACAGGAGCCTCCAGCTTGTGATGCAACAGATACAGTCATAAAGGGCCAACTGTATATGCCACTGGGTACCACCAATTGCACTCTAGTGTCTTTTTAGTTGGTGCAAAATACCTGGATCTGCATTAAGAGATACTAATGCATTTATCTGCCATGGATACTAATTCTTCCTTTGAAATAGCAATGCAATTTAAACTCTTGTAATTGTTCTTCATGCCACAAAGGAAGTTTTGACGTGAGGGATCATTTACAAAACACAAGTACATGTGCAAAGTTCTATAATTGATGCAAAATAGAGTATGCATTGATGCTATTTTAGAGGCACTGGTGTCTCAACCTGAGTTGTACCAAGTGAATCAGACTCTTATGCCATTCGCAAACAAATGCAGTAAGAAAACTGCACTTTTTTTATGTCCATATTGGTACATCCTGCACAATATGTGTCATGCCCACTGAATTTTCACATGACAAAAAGGGGTTTTCCCAAAAGAGTGTTCCATTATCTCATGCTATAAATAAATGGTGTAGGGTGATAGTCCACAAGGAAGCATCCATGCTCCCATTCTGTTTTCTTGCAATGTATTAAGATTGCCATGGTGCAGCCTTGGACAGTGGAACACCAGCAAATAAGTGATTGGTGTGCTGAAGTCTACTTGATTAACACTAGAACTAGCACCACTAAATAAACCAATTACATGTTTTTCTTGTTAAAAAAATTATGAAAACAAACAAAATTGGGCCTGTCCTAAAGCCAATTATCTAGTGCTACCAATGACCCTTCTCCAACTATTCTTGGACTGAAGAGAGTGCTTAGTGTGCACAAAATATATCACATTTGCCCCTAAACCGGAATAAATTGTTGGTTTAGAAATCATAGAGGCTTATTTATTAAAGTTTGAATTTTAGTGGTTTTAGAAGTTTTTGAAACCACAGCGGAAGTCTTTCCCACGAATGTCATGACCAATTAAAAGATCAGAGTAAAAAAAGTACGCATGGACAATAATGTTGAACGAGCTAAAAAATACGAATATCTTGAAAACCTCTAAAAAAAAGTTTTACGGACAATTCCTAGCAAAAAAAAAAAAAATCAGAATATCTCTAAAAGTCCGAGTTGATTTAAAATGGTCCAATAGGATTAGCACAGCTCCCATTGGGGCTCATTTATAAACATTGGGCAAATTGGCACCTGGGCAGTGACCCATAGGCAGCTGTGGGTTGAACACCGAAAGCAATCATTTGCCCAGGTGCAGATTTGCCCAGTGTTTATAAATAACCCCCATTGTCTTCTATGGGACCTCAACAACTTTTACCTGGAGATTTTCGTTTGGCTTAAACTTAATAGATTTTGAATTTTTAGAGCTTTTAACATGGAATAGGAAAACCATGAATTTTTAGAGATTAGTGGAAAAAAATGGAAATTCCATTAGTAAATCAGCCCTTTAGTTTCATGCGGGTTCCAATTAACATAATGGAATGTTATATATATTTTTGGTTTGAAATTACACATGCTACTAACTCATTAAATGGGATTAATGGAAGTCTTGTCTATAAAAGACAGCAACTATAATAGTGTTCCGTATTAAAGTGGATACAGACGCAAGGTTCCATATTTTCTATATTAGGCTCCAGTTTACAAACAGGAAAATATGGTAGTTCCAGAAACAGCTACTAAACTCTTCTTTCAACAGTGACTGGTTGAAAAGTGCCATTAATGGTGGAGTACTTATATGTCTGTGTTATTTTACTACCCATGGGAAAGCACTAGCATCACATCCTCTGTTCTACTTGACTCACATTGTCCATCCCCCTGAATGGCCCCTCATCCAAATATAGGACTAAGACTAGGGGCTCTGAATGAAAAGAAAACAAATCTCTGTAAAGATTATGTGATTAACTCCTTCATTCAAATTTTATTGGCACCAGTTTATAATGTTTTACGACACATAGATATGCAATATGAATTGTATTTGTTATAAACAACAACATTTCATTGTTTAACCATTGCTCAAAAGAATATACAGTAATTCTGACCTGACTGAGCAGGAACATATTAAACGTACAAGTATTTAATGGTTGCTGCAGAAAGAATAGTTGCAAATATCCCCTGTTATGGATTATTGAAGAACAAAATATGATTTGCCAATCTTGCGATTGTTCTACCAAATATTAAACGATTATGGCAGACACATTATCAGCAAGTACATAAAAGAATGTCAGAAATGTTCACTGAACCCCCTCATTCCTTGATTTTCATTTAGACTGATTATGCTGCTTAGTGATTGCCTTATCATTAAAGTGCTTTGACGCTTAGATCACTGGTATTTGTGCCTAAATTTCTTATGCAGGCTCACTGCAAATGGATCATATAACAGAATACTGCAAAGAACACTTTTTTAATATTTTAGCGTAGTGAATGCAATTCCCATATTCACTCTCCCCAAAGAGCACCCATCTGGTTATCCATTTTGCCACTTAAACAGTGGCGGAATTGAAGAGTAGACACAGTTTAAAGGAGAAAGAATTGCTATACTAATTACCAATTTATTTTTTCCCCTAGGAGATGCTTTATAAAGAGTCGAGATATGCTCAAAATGTTGCTGTTTGATGTGAAAATAAATACTTTTGACATTTATGGAGTACTTTATATATATAAACACATTCTAAGTAGTGATCAGCGGTTCTTTTTTTTGCTGGATGGATTTGAAGGAATGGATAAGTGGAAAACATGCCATTGACTCCAAAGGATTTTTTGATACTTGAAAAAATGACCATTATATCCTACGCATTTTGTTGTGGGGGAAAAAACACTGTGGGCCTATTGACCCAATGCAAATTTTTGACAATTCACAAATGTATCAGTGTATTCATTAGTCCCAAAACATTCCTAGACTACAAGAGTGCACCACCTTACATAATTATAGCTTAAGATGAAGGGGAAGGGTAGAAGAAGAGTACAAAAGTCAATGGAGAAGAGGATTAGGAGTAGTTCCAAGGAAGATGGAAGGGGCTGAACCTCTCTCTCATGATTTGGCTGCTTGTGCCTGAAGCAAGGATCTAAACCAGTGGTGGAACTACCGGGGGATGTGATGTGGTACGATTGCACGGCCGCCCTAGGCAACCCATCTGGCCAACCCACCACCTCGTGTGCATGTGCGTCTGACCATAGCTGCTTGCATGTGCAGTAACAGAGGGGAGGGGGGGAGGGAAGGGGAATGGGGGGGAAGGGCCGGGCAGCAACACAGACTAGGGGTAGGCAGAAGATGCTTAATTGGTACTTGTCAAACTCCCCCTTTATCGTTGTGCCCTAGGCAGATGCCTCTTCTGCCTAACCTTAGTTCTGGCCCTGCCCGGGAACTACTAGTTCTGTTATTGATCTAAACACTTCTGCTCCACTCATTGATGATGGTTCTAACCAGCATATTATATTTAGGATCATTGTAAAATTGAAAACTAGGTAATGGTTACAAAGCACAAGACCATTGTAACAGTTGGCACCCTAAACCCAGAACTGATGCCAAGCACCCTGGTCTCTGCTCGTGCTTCTGCCTGTAGCAGCCGCCTTTGGCTTCGGGAGGAGCCCTCAGCTACTCAGATGCCGCCAGGTCTTAATAACGAGAGGTGCAAGGCGAGGGGTTCTGGGCAGACAAAGGGGCACAACTGCAAGCGAAAGTCTCTGGGCAGAAGGTCGTGGTACAAGGCGTTAGACAGAATCGTAGTCAGATAAGCCCGGGTTGAGGCAGGCAGACAGTAAAGTCAGGCAGGCAAGGGTCAAACCAGGAAGTCAATCAGAGGGGTTAAACAGAATCGAAGTCATATATCAGGCAAGGGTCAGGTTTCAGAAGTCAAGATAGTCGAATAGCCAGGCAGGGGTCACAACAGGAATCAATCAGAATCAAAAGAGGATCAGAACAGATAGCTCAAAGCTCAAAAGCACCACAGGATAAACCTATCACGGGCAAAATCCTGTAGCTTTAACAAGCTATTTATACATTCAAATTAGGAACCCAGAAGTTCGGGAGAAGAGGAACGGCGAGGCGGGCGTCCCGCCGATCCACTAGGCCACCAGGGTAAGTTTTTATTACAACCATAGTGGGAATATAATATAAATTCTGGAAAAAAATTATCAGGCAATGTAAACAAGTTTGCTTTGTGCCAATTTAATATGATTTAATGACACATTCGCTAGCAGAGAAGAGATTGCGCATGTTATCATTTGCACCAGTATGCATTGTATGTAACAAAACATCTGAAAAATTTGCACCAAAAAATACTCTGTTTTTTTTAAAAACTTAAAAATGTTTCTTAAAAACCTCTCTATGCAGTTTTTTTGCAGTGTAATACCTGTGATAACCTTTTCGTTGAGGAGTTTTATTACTACATTTCCCCACGAGTAAACTTAATCTTTAATGATACGTCCAGCTGGAATCTAGCCCTGGCTAATCAGCTAAAACATGAATTCTGAAATACCTTTCAAATAGCTGAACATCATTTTTATCAGGTCCAGCGTTTATAAAATATTCTGCATATTTCTGGCTTAATTCGTGAGTCCTGATGTGAGTAAAAAGAAATGTTAAATGTTCACGTAGCCTTTTAAATGTAATAAATGTTTACCGATTTTAATATTATTATATTGTTTGAGAAGTGGGAGTCGCTACACTGCTTGATCTGCCAAGTTATAAAGATCTATCATTCTATGGGCCAAATGATCATGAAATATAGAATGTTGTCTTGGCATATCTGCCAATTACTTCTTAATGAAACATCTCAGAGATGGGAGTACCCTTGCTTTATTCAGAAAGCAGAAACATTTCAGTTTTCAAAATCTAAAATAAATATAATGTATAATTATTATATTCTCTACATTAAGGATATCAAATACTAGCTTATGAGTAGTCAAAGCTACCACAATTCTTTCCTAATTGCACCTATGTAACATCTGAGCAACGAATGCTACTAAATCATATCGAAGCCTCATTGAGAATTCAACATAGATACTGTCCTGTTGTTCTTTGTCCAAATATTTCATCAACAAATTGGAACCACCTGTGATAATAATACAACATTTAAGGAGTTCATTGGCCATTTGAATCTCTCGTTATATTGATAATATCGTCATGGCTTTACAAATTATTTCGGGGGGTGGCCCAATAAGAAATCTGTCAAACAGCAATTGTTTTAAAATTGACTGCAATCATTTTAGGGCTTCATTTTCCATTGCAATCATTTCTCATCCATATAACAGGTCTTATTTCATGCTTCATGTTTCCACTGTAGAGATATCAGCATCATGCTAGATGGATATGGACCATGAACTATTTTATTACGCTGGTACATTGTAAAAAAACAATTGCCAGGTTTCGAAATGCAAAGTTACACATCTAGAACCACATCTGTCAACCTGGGTAGCTTTGGCAGGGTTTAAAAGGACCAGTTAAATAAAAATGTTTTATTTGACATTATTTGATCTGTTACTGTATATGCTGTCTACACAAAGGCTGGCCTAGTTAAATGGAACTTTCATTAATACAGGTTATAGGTAGTGAATTTGTCCCATTTTGTTTCGCCGTGTGAAATATTCCGGTGTCTATTCGTGGGCGTCAAAATCTCTTTTTGCTGGCAAATTTTCACGAATTTATTGGCTGGTGGCAAAATGCGGAAATTCACCGCAAATTTTGTCTGCCGAATAAATTCTTCCATCACTAGTTATAGGACCTAATATCCAAAATGGCTGGGTCTGGTTCTGATAAGGGATCTTTGTAATTCGGATCACCATACAATAATCTTTTAAACACACAATAGGATAGTTTTGCCACCAATATTGATTCATGACAATGCAGCATAATTTTATATTATATGTAGCCTTGAGTTTCTGCAAACTGCATAATCCATCCGTCCCCAATACATTATTGGTTTTGGGTACTGAGATCTGCTATTGCCTATCAATAAACACAAAAGTTTAAGACTGGATATTATTTATTTTGTAAAAATGTTGTATGGACCGATCTTCATCATCACCTTGCACAATGCCAATGATGGACTTGCATGGGATTAAGAAATGATGAGTATGTATATCTATAGCTACTAGCGCACTTTGCCACTAAGATGTATGGTAAAATATGTCAGGAATCCTCAGTTTATAAATACCTGTGTATGGTAGATGGACATAATTGTCAGCTCTAGACCTAGATCAAGACTTCAGGCTCAGGAATGGTTTCTCAGGAATTGAGGAAATACCTTAAACTCCATTTAGGTAACAGAGGTATTTACCTATGCTTAGGTTAGTTTACAGATATAGAAACATAAACCACAGATATAAATTCAGGGAAATAGTCATAACTTTCTCCCAAGCCTTTGCTTCTAGATCTACCCTTCCTCCATCCACATTTAATGGTCCCCTGCTATTTCTTCTTATGTTGTTATTATTATTTAAATATATTTTAACACATATCAGAAATGTCAGTGCTCTAAGGGCATTGGAACGATGCTATCTACTGTCAACTTGGTACCATTCAGTAAAAATAATATGAAAAATACCTTTGCACATAAAGAAGACTGTGCACCCTAGGGGTAGAGCCATATATACCATATACCTGTACCTAGGGTGGCAGCTTTAGGGGGTGGCCCTCAGATGTGTATATGGTAAAGAAAAAAGTTTACAACAAAAATAAGCCCCATCTTGCCACCAGATACTTGTGGCTTAAGCCAGCAATGGAGCTGGGGGGGGTTCTTTGTTCCTCTGCTATTGGCTCAGGTGCAATACAGCAGGACTATCTGTGCACCCACCAACTGCAAGTGCACCAAAGCCAAAAAATACAGCCCTACCTACAGGAGGCTCCAAACAAACAATAAGAGGCTTAGGGGCATATTCACTAACGGGCGAATTTTCGCCAGTATCAGCTTCGCACCCCTCGCAAATGCGCTACAAATACGCTAATTCACAAATTTTTTTTGCTAGTGTTACTTGTCTGTGCGATCATCTCATAGCGAAGTTGCGCTAGCATTCATTTGTGCCTAGCGAAAAATCACTAGTGATCTTGCGCTTAGGTCAATTTGCATTTGGTGGGTAATTTAAAGTTGTATTTATTATAAATGTTGGTGCAAATGCTTGAAGTTACCACTTTTTCTTAAACATGTCCAGGGAACCTTAATAAAGACAAGTTAATATAATGGCCAACACATGAGCCCACTGTAAAATAAATGTTCCATATGTTATGAAATGTCTGGAGAAAACCGGTTAACCCAAAAAAAGTTTAGGTCAGGACTTTTGCAGGCCATTCCGCTTCAAAAAAGGAAAAGTCGCCAGCGTTTTTGGAACTTTAATGCATTTTCAACTCACAGGATATGATGTAAGTGACAGAAGATCGAGGAAGATCTAGCTGCTTTATAGCACTTTGTCTGGTCTGAGGTGGCGAAGGCAACTCTGGCGAAAGAGGTAACATTCTATAAAATCCGCATTTTAGTAAATTTGCTGAGTAACGTCTGTTCTCCAGAGAGCGAATGACTGCTAGCGACAGTCTGTTTCACTAGCGAATTGGTGCCTGCGCCTGTTAGTAGATTGCAGATGTCCCTGCGGGTGCTCATGCTAGCAAATAGGCGCTAGCGTTAGCCACTTTGCTCCTTAGTAAATCTGCCCCTGAGCCTCAAGTCCAAATAGGATAAAGGTTTATTTACTACCCAGAACAATCTTTGAATAAAATGTTTTTTATATGTTGCAACCTAAGAGGGACCTGAATACATTTTGAGAGAACCCCAAAAAAGCATTTTGTCAATTTATGTTTGTATGTCATTTTTATTTACTATAAATGAAGGGACATAATGAACTTAAAGCAAATGAAAATATCTCTTAGAAGTCTGGGCAGAGATTCAGAAAGACTTCTCTCATGCACCTCATGCAAAAATACTGTGTATATGGTATGGTAACCGTTAATTCAGTGTCCCATGCATTACATGTTTAATTGAAATCATTCGATTTCCACAAATCAATGTGCCGTACAAATGCCATTTCTGCAATTTAAATTCAAGTTGATGTTGTTGGCACAAAATAGGCGTCTCTGTATGTCTCCTGTTAATTCTAGATGCTTTTTCTCAGCATGTAATGAGCTTGCATGGAAATTGCTTGATGATCATTTTGTTGAGTTACTTTATGGTAGCCAGAAAAATGCATTTAAGCTTGTGTAAACACTTATTATTGATGATTCTCAAAGCTAAGCTTTCAAACATTTTTGGCATTGCACTGGGTAGATGATTGTGTTGCAATTTCGAATGTTAAATGGAATGTTTAATGGCTGCTTTTAAGTATTATTAAATATTGCTCAAGAAGACATGTGTAGGAATAAATATCACAAAGCCACCCAGTATAATTCATGCACAATACATGGAGTAATTATATTTTATGCGAAGACTTATTGGGCTATTTTTGATGACCACATTAAGGGGCAAATTTATTAAGGTTCGAATAGTAAATTATAATTTTCAAATTTATTTTTCAACACTCTCAAATTCAAATTGGGAATAATCCAAACTTGATTTGGATTTTAATTAAATTTCGAAAATTGAGATTTATCAAACCTTGACCCTTGGAACAATTCGAATTCGATTATCCACCACTTAAAACCTGCCGAGTCCATGTATGAGTCGACGGGAGAGGTCCAGTGACCCATATGAAGATGCTAATAGCCTTTCTGACATTCAAGGTTTTTTTCGGAGAATAAACTCGATTCGAGCATATTCGAATTTGATTTGAATTTGATTTGAGTTTTTGGGTCGCAATATTAGATTGAGTTTTAGATATTCAATTTTTTTTATTAAATAAACTCTCGATCGAAATTTGAGTATATTCGAATTTATTAGAGTTAAAAAAAAATTCACATTTCGAAATTAGAACTTTGATCAATGGGCCTCCCCCAGTCTAAATGGAAATCATGTCTAAGTTACATTACCTTCTGAAATAATGTTGTGGAAAAACTTTGCAGGGCTTGCGGGAAGCCATCCAGGAGCTGCCCAGGAGCTCAGAAATGTTCCGCTAAGCAGTATGCACAAGTACTATGGGATTATCTAAATCACCATACTAGGACATTATAGTTATCTGTTTGTAGCTGCTACAAATTCTGAAGAACAATGGTTTCTTTGGGGGACCATTGTACCATGATATCATTCCAATAAAATGTCCTGGAACATGGACATGAAAGGGGCCCAGGAAAATGATTATACCCTGCAGCAAATTAACCGCAGCAAAATTGCAGTTGCTCTGCATTCACACCATTTTAGGGAAAAAGTGAAACATCTAGTGGTTGCAGGCTAAGAAAGACCAAGAAACTTCAGCACTGAAGGCAAAGTATCAAAAATACTTCTATTTTTATTAAGAAGATTTATTACATACATTGTGCAATAGGCAAACAATTTTTTTCCCTTTAACTTCTTCTTTCCGCTGACGTACTGCACATTATATACTTTTTTCCAAAGGCTATATTTAGGAGCTGATTTATTAACATTTGGGGCCAGATTTACATATGGCCGAATATCGAGGGTTAATTAACCCTCGATATTCGGCTGTAAATCCTTCGACTTCGAATATCGAAGTCGAAGGATTTACCGCAAATAGTTTGATCGATGATCGAATGAAAAATTGTTCCATCGAATGATTAAATTCTTAGAATCGTTCAATTCGAAGGATTTTAATCCATCTATCGAACGATTTTTCTTCGACCCAAAAATGCTTACAAAGCCTAAAGGCTAACATTGAGGTTCGGTAGGTTTTAGGTGGCGAAGTAGGGGGTCGAAGTTTTTTTTAAAGAGACAGTACTTCGAATGGTCGAATATTGGAACGATTTTTAGTTCGAAACGTTCGATTCAAAGTCAAGTCGTAGTCGAAGGGCGAAGTAGCCAATTAGATGGTCGAAGTAGCCAAAAAAACCTTTCTATATTCGTAGTTTTTTTTATTCTATTCTATACTCGAGCAAAGTAAATGTGCCCCCAAAACTCAGGTTTTTATTGTGATTCAAGGTTTTTTGTTTTTTTTTTTTGCAATAGAACTCACATTAAAGACTTCAATTCCAAAATTTCCAAAAACTGGTGAATTCTTGGTGAAGTCAATGGGAGCTGTCCTAGAAAAATTTAAGTGAATTATCGAGAGTTTCCGAGTTTTAACTTTCAATATAAGAAAGACTTGAAAAAGCACAAATTCGAATTTTGATAAATAGGCCTCCCCATGTCCACAAAGGAATTGCATTTCAGATATTTTTCTTTTAAAATGTTTTTGCATTCTCGTTTTCTTTGCCATTGATTGGCAGCAGCAAAGCTTGGTACATACAGAAACATACCCAGCACTCCATTCCCATCTGCACGAGTGCTTGCTGTGGATAGTTTTCATGGGGCGCACAAATTTCAGGGAATAGACTGTTTATTTATGAGGCATACCCTGCAATTTGGGTCTTTATATGTTCAACAACATGGGGGACAGTTTAAAGTAATGTTGGCTCTTAGTAACACAGATAAGGGAAGCATCACCTTTAAATTATAATTATACAAATAACTTGGGATAGATAGAAAGTAGCTTGTGTGCCAAGTACATTTGTTACATTTTTTTTTTAAACTGTGGGATACATACTGATGACAGCAGCAAAATGTTTCCCTTTATTATTTTTGGCCAATTCTATGTAGTCTTGAAAAACAAAATTCCAGTTACCAACACATTAATGTGTAAAACCACAAAGAGAAAATTACAATAATCTGGCAGCGATGTTTGGAAAACAAATGATTTCGTAGTTGCGCTAAAATCATAATGGTTTTTGGCTGCTGATGGCTGGAGATAATTGTTAGCAGGCACTGTGTGTGCATTTCTGAGTAATTAAATCTGCCCAAATTGTTTCTTTTCGGATAAAACTCTATACAAACACTAGGGATGCATCGATTCCACTATTTTGGGTTCGCTGAACCCCTGAATCCTTTGCAAAAGATTTGGCCAAATACCGAATCAGATCCTAATTTACATATGCAAATCAGGGGTGGGAAGGGGAAAACATATATTTATGTCCTTGTTTTGTGACAAAAAGTCACATGATTTCCCTCCCTGCCTCTAATTTGCATATGCAGATTCAGTTCAGCCGGGCAGATGGATTTGGCCAAATCCGAATCCTGCTGAAAAAGCCTGAATCCTAGATTCAGTGCATCTCTAGCAAACACTAAAGACTATACAATATATCTATGAAATTCAAGATTAACTGAAAAAAATCTGTTGCTATATACATTTCCAATATTAATTTTACCTTTTTTTGTGGGGGGAATTCAGTGGTTGCAATTGAAATTTCTGAATTTTAAGCAACGGAATAAGAAGTAGAATTTAAGCATTAAAGTCAACTAAGTTACATGGCAAAATCCTATCGGGGGAATGTAATTAAAGTCGCAAAGAGAAAAATAATTTGCACCAATAAGAATAAAAATCCTTAAACGGTTATTGCATTGCGAATGTTAATTGCGCATTGCAAATGTTAATTCCGCACTCTTGAGAAGTGCTTGAAAGTGTCGTAATCTTTTGGAGCAAACATAACGACTTTTTCAGTAAGAAGTTTTATTACATTGACTGCGCATTGGTGCAAACCATAAAATTCGCAAACGGTCTTCCACTGCTGTAAGTGGTCCCTAAACAGTTTCCGGGTTTGCAAAAGCTATATTGAATTTTTTGCACAAAGGCATAACTTTTCGCATTGTGAATCGTTTTTCCGTTAGCGACTTTTATTACATTCCCCCGCGCGGGTTTTAAGAAGGCTAATTATAGTTTACCATCCTACTGCAACAGCACAAAACCTAAGCTGTGGAAGAAAAGCTTATCATGATCACTTGTCAAGGAATAAATAGAAATCAAACGAACTGAATTATGATAAATGAGGTTTAAATTTTCCCAGTGATGACTACGGAGTCAGTGGAAACTGCTAAAGAAACTTTCCCATACTACTTGTTTCACAACCCAAGCATTTCACGAGTTGCACAAGCTTGTCAGACTCTACTTCTAATCATTTTTATGCTGAATTATGATAGGAACACTGATATAACTTCCTATTGGTGAAATACTATATTCTTACATTCAGAAATGTAGAGCACAATGGGAAAGTCGTTGCTTATAATCTAAAGGTGGCCATACACGTTTACAGATTAAGGGGCAAATTTAATTAAGGTCGAATATCGAGGGTTAATTAACCCTCAATATTCAACTGTCGAAGTTTAATCCTTCGACTTCGAATATCGATTTTAATCCATCGATTTTTTGTTCGACCAAAAAAAGATAGCTAAACCTATAAAGACCTTCCCCATAGGCTAACATTGACTTCGGTAGCTTTTAGGTGGCGAACTAGGGGGTCGAAGTTTTTTTTTAAAGAGACAGTACTTCGACTATCGAATGGTCGAATAGTCGAGCGATTTTTAGTTCGAATCGTTCGATTCGAAGTGGTAGTTGAAGTAGCCCATTCGATGGTCGAAGTAGCCAAAAAAAACATTCGAAATTTGAAGTTTTTTTCCTCTATTCCTTCACTCGAGCAGAGTAAATGGGCCCCCAAATCTTAAAGATTAAACCGATATCGGTCCTTTAGACCAATTCAGCAGCTTATCTGCCCTTGTGTGGGGGTGTCCGACGGGTCTTCCCGATCAATATCTGGCCAAAAATCAGCCTGATTTAGATTGGGCTGGTTTGCTTTTTCCCGCGATTGAGGACCGCATCAGATACTTGATGCGGTCCTACAATAAATCAGTGCCCATTTCCTACATATAATCCGATCGAGCCCTGCCGTTGGTGGGCATATCGGGGAAAGATCTGCTCGTTATATCTTCCAGTTACTGTTGCAACGGCAATAAACCTCAGGTGTGATGAATATTGGTTACTATATTTTTTGCAGGAGACCAGTTAAAATTGGGGACAAATTAGATTTTAAGACAGGAGAGAGAAAGAAGCTTTACTGAACAACATTCTGTGATGGACTTGAGAGGGAGCCTGATGCAGCTGGCATACATCTCCAGCTCATGTTTTGCACCACATGTTGTGTTAAATTAACAGTAACAACAAAAACTGAAAGGGTATCAAAGTAATTAAAATATAATGTACTGTTGCCCTGCACTAGTAAAACTGATGTGTTTGCTTCAGAAACACTACTATAGTTTATATAAACAAGCTGCTGTGTAGCAATGGGGGCAGCCATTCAAGCTGAAAAAAAGTAGAAAAGGCACAGGTTACATAGCAGGTAACAGATAAAACACCATCGTATTAGACAGGGCTTATCTGTTATGCGCAGCGTGACCTTATTATACCAACAGCTCTTTGGAATGATAATGGGAAAATCTCACATTCTTTCTTTATCTGGAGCTGCAATTGAAGAGAAAGCCAATACCTTAGCAAGGGGAGAATTATTCCACTTGTGAAGAAGACAGTATTTGTAGGAGTAACATGAGCCGGCATCATTAAAGCAGAATAGAGCAGACACTCTACAACGTGATATGCACAAGACTTGGCTAGAACAATATTACACAACAGTGCTGGCATTGCAAAAAAAAACCACATATTTTTTAAATGAAAAAGTAGTCCCTACTAGGTCATATTTCCGTGTGCAGGCACATCGGAAGAAGGGCAGTAGCGTAGGAGCAGATTCTCAGCTTGCGTTTCTCCGCAGACAAAAATCCTACTCATCTGGCCTTAGGAAGTAAAAGCAAACATGTGACTAGCTGCTATGGGAAACTGGTGCAATTAATAAACCAGCCCGGGATTTTTCTTGCAGAGACTGTTGTCTAACAGTAGTTGAAAACAATGTAAAGCAAGAGAAAACTTGAGTCAATGCAAATGAACATTCTGTGCTGTTCACATTTGGCAGTAGTGGCATTTCTAAGTGCCAAATTCTCACTTTACAACAAAACATGTTGGAGGATTCTATGTGATCTGTACGCTTCCCATTGCATTTATAGGGGCAGATTTACTAAAGGGCAAATATTCGCCAGTGAACGATCTTCCAACACTTTGCACCAGTTACCACTATGCTAATTCACTAAAATGCGAGGTTGTGTCTCAGCAGACGAACGTTGGTGAAGTTTCACTAACATTAATTCATCAGCACAAGCATTTCATATCGATCTTTCACTAGTGTTCAATTCTGCACAGCAAAACTTCGTTAATATGTTTAGGTCAATTTGAATTGGGCAGGTAAATATAGGTCATATAGACGTCTTTATTAGTGATGTTGGTGCAAATTGGCCACTTGTTATTAAACATGTCTAAGGAAGCAAAATAAAGACATAAGAGATCCTCTAACGGCCTAGACATGAGCCCACCCTAAAACAAATGTGGCATGCCCTTAAAATGATTGGGAAAAAAATGTTAACACGAAAATATTTAATAGTTAGGACTTTTGAAGAAAAACCACCATAATTATGACTTTCTGGCACACAGGATATGATGTCACTGACATAAGACTGAGGAGGATGTTGCTTCCTCTTATCAGTTTGCCTGGTCTAAGGTGGTGAAGGAAACTAAAGAGGTAACGTTTTGTAAAATTCGCAATTTGCAATAGGGTGTGAAACTGCGCTAGCAATGGTCTCTTTTGCTAGTGAATTGTCATCTAAACCTGTTAGTAAATTGGCGATGTGCCTGCGGATGGGATTTCTTGCGAATTTTCGCTAGCGACGGCCACTTCGTCCTTTAGCAAATCTGCCTCATATTGTTTAAGTTAAAGGGGAAAGGAAGGATTTCATTGTACAGACTGTAGCTCAATGGAAGAAGCTCCTTTTTGTTACTCATGCAAACTTGGTTGGAGTCAAAAAAGGATTTGTTAATTCTCAGTGTTGCCCAGACTTGTATTTTTACTATAAAAAAATCCCAGTAAAAATAAAATACCACCTGTGGTCGAGCCACATAAATATTTATGAGTAATATGACCCACCGGTGTGGAGTTTGTAAAGGAAGTGTTTTTATTGCTTTCAGGAATTTCATTTTCTCTCTCTTTCCTTTCCCATTAGTTGTGAGCATTGTATATATCTTTAACATTAGCTTTTTTTTTTCTTCCTTCTAAAAAACAAAACAATCTTATGTATCTTATGTATAATATGTGCAGGCAATAGTGACTATCTTTCTTATAGTCAACTTAATGAGTTTGCCATACTATCCCAACATCAACAAACTCTACAATGCCTTTGGATATTGTGCAGCCATCATCATTCGCTATTACTCAAACATGTTGCCCACTGCAATAATTCATGTTTTTTTTGTGACCGTTCTTGAAATTTTCATTTACATGGAATATCGCTGACAATGATACTCACCCACTGTGTTTTGAAGGACAGCCAGGACTGTAATTACTAATCAGATTGCCAATTACAGACCCGTTTCAGTCTTATTGGGGCTTAGGGCAGAGAAACATGTGAATACTCGGAAAGATTTAGTCGGCCTGCGACTGATTGCCTCTTCTTTGGGCAACTAATCTCCCCGAAAAGCCTTCCCGCCGGCTAGAATCTAAATTGCCAGCGGGATGGCACTCGGAGCGCTTTGTTTTCCAAAGTCGCCCAAAGTTACCTCACCATGAAACTTCAGTCGACTTTGGACAACAAAGTGTTCCGAGTGCCGCCCCGCCGGTGATTTAGATTCTAGCCGGCGGGAAGGCTTTTTGGGCAGATTAGTCGTCAGAAATAGAGGCGATTAGTCGCCGGGCGACTAAATCTCCCCGAATATTCACGTGTGCCTCTACCCTTAAAAGTGTGGTGCTGCTTTAGCATATGAATGAAAAGAGCATCTCCTCAACTAAAGATGCTTTTTTAATTTACCTCATTTATACGGTAAAGTATAGCAATTAATTGAATTAAATACAATTACTCTGTGATAAAAAAAAAAGTGTAAAGCAGATTTTTCCCCAGGTTTGTAGGCGCAAGTTCCAAATGTATCAATTAAAATAAATACGTACAGTTATAAGATCCATTATCTGGAAACTTGTTATCCAGAATTACAGGAAGGTTGTCTCCTACAGACTGCACTTTAATCAAATTATTCAACATTTTAAAAAGCATTTCCTTTTTCTCTGTGGTAATAAAACAGTGCCTTGTATTGGATCCCAATTAAGATATAATTAATCCTTATTGGTGGAGAAGCAATGCTGTTGGGTTTCTATGATGTTTAAATAGTTTTCAGCAGACTAAGGGGCCCAGTTATTAAACCTTGATGTTTTCTGGTCAAGGTTTTTAGGGGGAAATTTAGAATTTTTGGTGGAAAAATAAAAACTCGAATTTTTAGAGATTCAACATACCCTAAAGCTGCTATAAATCTGAAAATATGCAATGCCAGACCTGTCAAGGTCATGTAGACATCAATGACAGATGAAGTTGTTCTTGACATTGGGGTTTGCGCTGGACGATCTGAAAAAGTCGAGTTTTCACAGTGAAAATTCGATAAAATCAAGTATCACCCAATGATTTGACGCTCGGTTTTGTCGCTATGATTTTGTTTTAAAAAAACATTTATTGATAAATGAGTTCAATTCGTGGAAGGGCGTTTAGTTGATTTTGTTTTCATAAAAAAAATGGAGATTAATTTGAGTTTTAGTAAATCAGCCCCTTAAAGTCCCATAGACAACATTTTATCCAAATAATTAAAATTTTTAAAAATGATTTCCTTTATCTAAGATTCAAACTAAGATATAATTAAGTTATTAAGACCCAAATTGGGTTGCTTTGGGTCTACTATAGTTTGGGAGCCTTTGCTTTGCTATTTTAACCTCATAAGCTTTTATACAAACCACCATGGAATAGAGAACCATGTATCTGTTCTAATTTTGGAAATTCCAACTGAATATCGTGGACATTTATAGTGAATGAAGCAGGAAAAAACACTATTATAAATCACTTATCAATTACTAGGTTTATATTTCCTTAGAATTGAAGGAGGTCACTTAGACAATCAAGTGGAGGAAAAACTGAGTGATAATCTGCAGGCCGGTAATGAATCTGTGGTGCTTTAATTTTTGACATTAACTATATATGCTTGGCTGAGATCATCTGGATTATAAACAGTTTGTTATCTTCACCTAAAAACAACCTCAACAGATTTCCGAAAGGCGGGTTTCGCATATACAGGATAGAGGAACTAAATGCGTTTGCCAAACTGATAGCAGTAAAAGGAGTATCTCTGAAGTGCAGGCCGCACCCCAATTTTGTACACAGTTGTTTCCTTATGTTTGAACATCCTGATTAAAACCCCATTAGGAAATATTAGCTGCTTTGGACACCAATGCATGTTTTATGCTTGATAAATAGGTTTATGATTCTTCATGTTTAAAGCATGCATTTAGAACGCCACTGAATATTTATAAATAACCCACCGATCATACATTTCTTGTTAAAAAGAAAGGCACACGGTTATTTCCCTGAACTGATGCACAATTAAATCACTGGGCACTACAAAAATGTTTCACTCTTCTTGAACCTAGGGGTTACCTAGTAGGGTTACAGAGATAAATATAATAAATATAAGTAGGAAGCTCTTCTTCAAGAAATGCAAGTTGGGCAATTTCACTTCAGTGTTTAAGGGGGTAATTTACAGTATTAAGACTTGGATTTATATTTCTTTTCATGAAACGTATTTTTCCGCAAAAAATGTAAGGGTTTGTTTATTTCGCTAAAACTTCAATTCATTTATCACTTCATCACTTAATTTATAACATGTAAAAACCATGAAAAACTCGAATGCACTTATCCTATTGGACTTTTTTTTTAGCCATTGAGACTTGGGTTAGAGTTTTCTGGATTTGTTTAGCTAGTAATTGTCAGAAACACTGGAATTTTTAGAGGTTTTCATCATTTTTAGCGCATAGTTCAGATGTTTTTTCCATTTTTACCTTTTATATTCAGATCTTTTAATAACTTTCATGACACTTGTGGTTTTAGTGAAAATTTAGTTTAATCTTGGTTTTTTTCTGGTTGGGCTTTTTGCCAGCAAAAACCCTAAAAAGTTGCAGGAAACTCCCCAGTTTTCCAAGATGTGTTATGTGACAAAACTGCAACATTTCCAAATCCATAATTAATCCAGTTAAAACCTGTCAAAATCATATAGAAGTCAATGGCAGATGTTCCTTTTGGAAGATCTTTCTTTGCTTCGTGGTTTTGGAGGTTTTGGGGTGTTTTTGACACTGGCTTTTGTGTTACAATATTAAAACGTCATAGTTATCATGTAAAAAAAGCTGTGGTTTTTGTGACCCTTCTGCAACATTTCACGTTGGTACGTTGGCCTCCACATGTTAAGGCAATTCACCTAAAATATAGGAATGTCTCCTTATAGTCGAAGCTCTGGCATCCTGAGTTTAGGTTTTAACTGGTACTCTGGGTGCCTTCCACACTCCAAAAACATACAGGTAGGTTACTGGCGCCTAAGAAAAAAAGGCCCTAGTGTGAATATGCTAGGGAGCTTACACATTATGCTCCATGGGGGCAGGGACTGATGGGAATGATGAATGTTTACATGTTGGCACTATTATAAATAAAGAATAATGAATAATAATAGACAGAGGAACAGGAGTGAGTATCCATCTCTTTGGTGGCAGGGAAACTGTGGGTTTGCATTAACATAGCAGCTGCTAGCTTACTATGGGGCAAATTCACTAACCTCTGGAAATTCGCCACTGATGGCTGCACTCACATCGCCACACTTTGCCAGGCGAAAATTCGCCAGGACAACGCTGATTCACTAAAATGCGAAATTGTTAATTTGGCAAGCAAAGCAAAATTGCGCTAGTGTTGGCTAATTTGCATACGGCGGGAAGTTAAAGTTGAATGGATGTAAATGTTGCAGCAAATACATTACACTACACGTTATATATATATATATATAACGTTGTTATATTGCCCTACACATGAACCCAGTGTATAGTTTATGTGCCATATGTTAGGAAATGTAGAGGGGAAGCCGGGTACCCTAAAAAATTTTACAATCTTTTGCAGCCTATCACCCTGAAAAACTGAAAAGTCTCCAGCGTTTTTGGGACTTACAAAACCTACTCTATTGCACTTCGCCTGGTCTGAGGTGGTGAAGGCAAGTCTGGTGCAAGAGGTAACGTTCATTAAAATCCGCATCTTCGTGAATTTGCGTAGTTATGTCCATTCGCCAGAGTGAAAATTCGCCTGGTGTTAGAGTGCGAAGTAGAGCTAGAGTCTATCTCCTTTGCTAGCGAATTTACGCCAGCTCCTGTTAGTAAATCGGCAAAGTCCCAAAATGTTGTCATGCTGGCGAATATTTTTTACTTTAGTAAATTTGCCCCATTATGTGTCTACTGGGATGACCCAAGCCTCCCCATCTGACCTTAAAATAAACAAAACCTACTTGCTCCTAAAATACAGTAAATAAGTTCTGGATGGAGTTTTTTCCTCTCCAAAACATACATGATAGCATAAATACTGGCAATGTAAAAAGACAAATGTACATCAAGTTCAGCCATTTAGGCCTATGTGATGGTCTAAATGATACAGATGCAGATATCCTTGAAGAACCAGAACTTCTGATTATACAGAGAGGAAGGTGATGTCATCATCCGATCAGCCATCAAGTGTTTGATACAGAACAGATTTATATCAGGTAAAATATCCCCAGTCTGGGCAATCTTTGGCTGGAATATTTCCCAGCTGACTCATTCGGTGCATAATTAATTACATTTCTTTGAACTAGTGGCCTAGATAATCATCATGACACAGCTATCACAATATAATGACTAGACATCCTGAAATTCGCTTTAAATTCAGGCAATGATAATGCACACATCTGACAACAACCAACAAATCTAAGACACATTGGTTTAATATTAACCGCATTTCAAATCACTTCGCAACTAAATTCTTTAAAATCCTAGCATTACTTTTCCATAAAAATATCGACACCAGTTGGTATTAAAGTCAATTAACCTTTTTTAAAGTCTCCTGAACCAAAAGCCGGCTGTAGACAAAGGGAGCAGAAACCAGCCATAATTTAGTCAATACAGATATGGGATCGCTTTATCCGCGAAACTCGTTATTCAGAAAAGCTCCAAATTACCGCGAAGGCTGTCTCCGCATTCTCTCCATTTTATCCGAATAATTTTTCAAAAATGATTTCCTTTTCTTTGTAATAATAAAACAGCTCCCTTGTACTCTGTTCCAAACAAAGATATAATTAAGTCCTTATTGGAAGCAAACCAGACTATTTGGTTTATTTAATGTTTAAATTATTTTTAGTAGTCTTAAGGTATGAAGATCCAAATTACAGAAAGATTCCTTAAATATTATATAACTTGCCTGCTTTTTATACCGCCATTATAAGAATGAAGTTGTGAATTAATTTAAGAATGTAGTTTAAGTTATTCTGCTGGCATTCCAAATAGTATTAAGCTATTTATAGCAAACACTTAACTAAAGATAAAATTAGATTATTCTTATAAATATGGTACATTTTTCATGAATGTCAAGGACAACTGAGCGATGCTTAGCAATCAAACATTACAGTATCCAGAAGCAGTGAACATATTTTCCCTGACTCTGGTTTTGTAGCCTTCATAAACTGTATATGTTACTCAAGAAACATCAACTTCTGAACTTCCTGGGCTATTTTTTGCAGATTTATATGTTTCCTATTTCCTCAGATAAGTCAAATTGACCTTGTTAAGTTAAAATGTAGAAACGTATTTTCATAAATTCAGTTGACATTCTCAAGTTTAAAGTTCCTTTGGGTGCAAAACTCAGTTTACTCCTGCGTTGACAGATATTAATATATATTAGCTTCCAATTTTCATTCCATTTAAATCTTTTTTTTTATTTTTTTTATTTATATTTTTTACTTTTTTTCAACAAAGACAGAAAATAAATAAATAAATTACAGGAAAGAGTGGCATTCACAATATTTTATACATAACAACCCATATCTAAATATAATAACCAGAGAAGAAAAAAAAATAAATAAATATGTAAAAAAGTAAAAAAAAAATCCCTTTGGCAACCAGGGTTTTTGTATTATGTTTTACAACCTTTATCTTTTTAGCAATGGTCCTAATTATTCAGTTCTCATAGTTCCAGTATACTTCTTTAATACGTAATGCTAAGTTGAGTGTTATATCTTTTTCATATATTAACATGGAAGCCAAGTTTTTCATAGGTTTCATATCATTTAGTAATATAATATATATATATATATATATTTTTTTTTTTAATATCATTTCTTTTAATTAGCATATCTATTCTTTAGGAATCATTGCTGAAATTCCTGTCCTGATGTAGAATTGAAATAGGTTTCTATAGTTGAGACTTTATATATTCAGTAAAAATGATTGGAACGATGTGATTTTCATTTTTCAATTTCATTGTTTTCCTGTTATTTAATGTTTGTGATTGACCAAGTTTTTTTATTCAAGTTTTGTTGTGATTTTTATTTTTACAAAAACTGTACAAACAAAACGTTATCTAAACAGTTGATAATCAACCACTTAGACTTTACTTGACAGTTTGGCCATAAACTGCCCAGACTTTTTATGATTCAGTTTTTGGCAGATTATTTTATAGGATAAAACAGGTTTTGATTAGGGTTACAAAACCAGTATTTGTTGAATAATCAGCAAAACCTAAAGGGGCAGATTTTATTAAGGGTGGACTAGTAAAATTCAAATTTTTGCTTGGTAATTTTTGGTCAGACTGGGGAGATTAGGAATGAATGCCAAGACTGCGATATTTTTGAATTCGAGTAATTTATTAAACCTTGACCTGCGAGTCTGTTGGAACAAATTTGACTGTTCACCCCTGAAACCTGCACCGAGTTCATGTAGAAGTCAATGGGAGAGGTCGCAGTGACGCCATTTGAAGATGTTAATCGCCGTTCTGACAGAGGTTTTTTTTTGGAGAAGAAACTCGATTCGAGTTTAGTTGAATTCGATTAGAATTCTGTGATGATTCGTTCGAGTTTTAGCATTCAAATTTTTTCTTAAATAACCTCCCATTGAAATTGAGTATATTTGAATTTTATTAGAGTAACAAATTCACGATGGAATTCAAATTCGATCCTTTGGATAAAATGGACTCGCCTCACATAGCATATTTTTATTCTAAGATTTTTTCCCATTATTTATAAAGGACCGCAGCTATTACAATAAATGAGTGTTTATCGGAAGCAATCCACATGGTTTTAGTGCATGAAATAATGTTAGAAAATAAAATTTTAAAAGGGGTTGTTCCACCTGTAAAATCTATTATATAATTTCTCCGAACCCGCAAGCTCGACGGCCTTCAACTGCCGCTCCTAACCGACATCCGACGCCGGGATCGCTGCTCACCGCTTTATTTATAGAGCTCGGCTGGCCAGCCCGCTGCAGTGACGTCACAAAAGGGGCGGGGCAGACGAATTCTATAAATTCCAGCCGGAAGCTGTAAGCGCGGCGTAAACTAGGCCCTGGGCTGGAAAGCAGGAGAAAAGCCTCGACGCCGACCGGCGAACGCGTGGCATGTTTGTCGCAGGGGTCGGCCAAACCGCGATCCCGGGCGGCGATAAAGTGCAGGTCGGCGCCGCACAATGGCTCTATCTTACGAGAGCATTTGTTTTTTAGATGGAGTAGCAGTGGACCGTATTTTGAAGCTGGAACGAATCAGAAGAAGAAGAATGCAAGATAATTCCAAACTATAAAGAATAAATAAGGAAGACGCATTTGAAAAAGTTGCTTGGAAATGGCCATTCTATGACGTACTAAAGGTCGGTACTTAAAGGTGAACACAGCCCCTTTAAGATCCATGGAACTTTTTGAAAGCATTATAGCATTCCCAGAAACCGTCCAATTTATGCTTGTTTTGATGATTTCCGTTGTAGGCTTGATGATAACTAGAAACTGGGCTATAAATTCTACTGGATAACAAACATGCCTATTGTTTTTTTTTGCAATATTTAGTATTTTCTGAGGACTTGGGCATTGTGCTATAATAATTGGTAAAACCCGCTTACAGGTAAGGGACGGCTTTTATCTAGAAAGCTTTGGGACCTGGGGTTTGCCAGGATAGAGGAGTCTTTCTGTAATTTGAATCTGCTATGGCTTAAGTCTAGCTTAAGCTGTATTAAGAGCCATTGGCTGGTTTTTGCTTCCAATAAGGTGTTTAATTTATATCTTAGTTTGGGATCAAAGTCAAGGTACTGTTTTAATTATTAGACTGGTAAAAATGAAATACGTATCTATATATATTATAGTTCTTATTTTTATTTTTTTTTTAATTAATTTTTTTTTTTAATTTTTATTATTTTGAATATTATTTTTTTTAATTTAATTATTTGGAGATAGATAATTTAAAAACAATGCATTCATTTTTTTTGAATTAAAATGGAGTCTGTGTGGCCACATGCGTTAATGTGAGCTTGTGCTGAATAGATGGGTTTCAGATAATCTGAACCCATACCTGTATC